>NC_080572.1:130765261-131065261 GCF_030247185.1 Malaya genurostris
AGTTACATCAATTGTCCCGGGTAAGAGTAGGGTGACTCCCGAAAAATCGATTTTTTTGTTCTAACTTATTTGTGAAACGTTCTATGGAAAAGTTGTTTTCAGAAGAGTTGTTGAAATAAATATTGCGCATAATTTTGCTGAGTAAAGTTTTTTCATATGAGCTACTAGTAAAAGTTATGATTGTTTTTTTCATAAAAAACTAGTCAACCTTCAAATATCAAAATTCATCAGATGCCAGATCAATAAAAATGTATCCTATGCGGCTACTGTAAGCTCATAATATAAGTAAACATTCAAAAGAAAATTGGGAGGGTGTTTTTCTTTTAACTCATTTAAATTAGTCTTAAAATTACCTTGAAAAAACTCAAAAACATTGCATAACTCTTAAACGCCTTAACGTATCAACATACTTCCTTCAGCAAAATAATAGTATCAAGTTAGCCCTACAAGTGTTCCATACATTGTCCATTCGAGAAATGAGACTCACAAAAACTACAGCCGAAAATAGATTTTTTGCTGAACAATTTTAATCGCTCTTGTCGGTGGCGAAACGGTGCAAACGACACAAAATACATCTGCTCGCAGTGGCGATAGACTCCAAACTGATCCAATTTTTGTTGAGAGGCTTGCTTTTACCTGATTTCGTTTGTAGCTTTTTCACTAATAGGCTATAAAAATAGCAGTCCTAACGGCTATAAAAATAGCAGTCCTAACGACTATAAAAATAGCTGCATATAGAATTTTAATTTCGATTTTTCTTTTCGGATTTGCATTTCATTAAAAAAAACTATCCGGATGCTGTACGGGATTTATTCCTGCCTTTCAGAAGGACCAAATTGTGGAACTCACTACGATATTAAACACTGTTCGGAACATTTTCTCGAACGATTCGTTGTACAGCAGCAGATATTTTGTTCACTTCCTCAGAACGCGTTCTGATTGGTTGGTGTTGACATGGGTCAAATGCGACAGGTTTTTCAATAGTGTACTATTGAAATACTTCAATGCTGTTGCTATATGCTTTTAAGTTGAAAAATTTCGATTCTATTGGTAGTTAGATTATATAAATCCTTTCACAGATCACTGAGCTATGAGCTTTAAAAATACGAGAAAGGCAAACGCGCCTTATGAATGATCCTCTTTGATACTCGTTTATACCAAACATTTCAGAAAAGTTTAATTTTGAATTATTTGAGATTGTGTCAAACAACTGAATATTTTATCATAAAATTGTGATCATATTTCCGATGGCATATAGCAAAAATTATGTTGATTCGTTAGATACAACAATAGATATTCGCGATCAAAAACTTATCACTCTCTCAGAGGGTAAATTTTGAAAAATAGTAAAGTAAGTCGTATTCACGACAAAACACTGTCTGGACTTCTGTCTAATATATATATATATATATATATATATATATATATATATATATATATATATATATATATATATATATATATATATATATATATATATATATATATATATATATATATATATATATATATATATATATATATATATATATATATATATATATATATATATATATATATATATATATATATATATATATATATATATATATTCACGGTCTCGATCCTTTTCGGAAAACGTTGTATAGGTTTCTTGGAAGTAATTTGCAAATTGTGTCCAAATATCTTCCGAGTTGTCAGCTACATAACGCTTGAAAAACATTTTTGAGGGAAAATAGTCAGATTTAAGTTTATCTTTTACGTAATTATAGAAATTCTTCCGACAAGATTTGATTTCACTCTCCGTTTTTGAATAGTACCCCTCAGGAGCAATTACAATTGCCAGATTCAATTGATAACAAGTTTGTAAATAAGTTTCCAAGTTGACGGTACTACTGTCTCTTTCATATTTTGATGGACCTTCTGTTTTCGATTTTTCAGATGTTTAATGTTATCATTATACCAAACTGGACATTTCCACAGATGTTTCAACATTAGACTCCCTGAAAATGGTTTGCTAATCAATGTTACCTAATTTTAACTTTATGTTATCATAATTTGGACAATCCAATTGCAGTGTGAAGTCTTTCATTTTGACATAACAGGGTTAGGGATTCGGTGAGACAGCAGTGCGAATTTTTCAGTAGAATATCTAAATAACAGTTTTGCTGATTTTTAACTTGATCAAAGATATATTGGAGGGTTTCATTCTCTCCTACCACTGGATGCTGTCATTTTCAGAGACTGGGAAAAAGACAATGTAACGTTGATTGAAGTTACCGTAAACAAGGATGGCTTTTATCGCATCAAAGAATACTCATTTGCAACTCTTCATACGATTCAATTAGTGCCATCAAAGAGAAACAAATATCATCGCAATAACAAAAACACGGCATGGTTCATTTAACATAGGATAGACACCAGTGCGGAAGTGAATTTCTCTCGATGACCTATCTGAGAATCAAAGGTTAGCTCACTGCTGTGGGGATTCTCTCTGAAGCAACAAACGGTCGCTTATTCTCGTTTAGCGATTCAGTGTACTTTCACTTCGAAAGGAAGGTGCAATTTGGAAAAACTTTTCATATACTTCTTTACGGGCGTTGTTTGGGGGAAACACACTGAGGAGAATATATGTGTTTCCTCTGCCCGACGAGTTTTCACCCATACGTGCTCGAATTCTTTAATGTTTCTAGTGGTTTAAATTTTGTAGAAATAGCAATGAGCACTCCACCACCCGATCTCTTATCAGACATTTGTAAATTGCGATCATCTCTGAACACATTGTAATTATTACCGAAAACTTCTTCACTCCTAACACTTTTATGCCAGGTTGTTTCTGTAGCTAAGATTTTTGCATAAGAACTACTTAATATTTTATTATAAATTTCAATCATTTTCAACGCACTTTTCATTCCATTAAAATTCTGTCCATAAACTATGACCTCCAATGATGACTTATTAAATTGTGCAGCATTAGGTTGATAAGCATTATATGCAGTAGAGTTGTAGTCGTTTTCATCTCCTAAGGGGTGTGAGAAGAAAACGACGACAACTCTATTGCAAATAATGCTTATTAACCTATTGCATATAATGCTTATTAACCTACGGAACATCGAAAGAGAAATTTGTGCCTTCAATAGAAAACGTGGTGCCGGTCCAGTGATCCAAATGGCAATGGCGGTTCCCACCCAAGCGACGTCAATTTCAGGCACGATAAAGTTGATCAGCAATCTATTGTTCTTTACGATCTCCTGCAATGGCGGCAACAAGCATAGTTTTACCATTGATGATGTCAGTATCATTCAGAAAACAAGAGTTTCCCAGATTCGGTTCGAAGGACCAAAATGTGGAGAATGTAAACGGTACCTTATCGGTTCGTCAATAGTGGTGAGCGGTAGATGTTCAAATACCAACATCGGAACCCTCCACTTGATCGATCCACCTTGCTCGCTGCGCTCCTCTTCTTCTTGTACCAGTTGGATTAGATTCAAGATCAATTTTCACTGGGCTGTCGTCCGACATCCTTATGACATGCCCAGCCTATCGTAGACGTCCGATTTTAGCTGTCCGTACGATGGGTGGTTCTCCTAGCAGCTGTTGCAATTCGTGATTCATACGCCATCTCCACGTTCCGTCTTCCATCTGCACACCGCCATATATGGTCCTCAGTACCTTTCTTTCGAGAACACTGAGGGCGCATTGGTCCTCTGCTAACATAGTCCAGGTCTCTGCTAACATAGTCCTAGCTTCAGCTTTCAGTCTGATGTAGGTTTCCATCAACTTCTCAAGGTTATGTGTCACAATATCAATATCGTCAGCGAAACAACGTACGGACTTTCGGAAGATCGCGCCACTCGTATCGATCCTCACTCTTCAAATCACACTTTCCAA
This sequence comes from Malaya genurostris, assembly GCF_030247185.1. NCBI lineage: Eukaryota > Metazoa > Arthropoda > Insecta > Diptera > Culicidae > Malaya > Malaya genurostris. The sequence goes on from NC_080572.1 coordinate 130,769,132, forward strand.
GGCAATATTGAACAAGATACAAGAGAGTCCATCACCTTGCCGTAGCCCTCTCCGAGATTCGAAGAGACTCGATAGTGTCCTAGATACTCGAGCGTAGCACATCACTCTATCCATCATTGCTTTGACCAATCGCGTAAATTTATCCGTATTCGTGCATTATCTGCTATAGCTGTTCCCGATCGATTGTGTCGTATGCCGTGATGTAGATCTTTTTGTAGACGGGACATACCACTCCATCCATCCTTTCCTGCGGTAGAATCTCCTCCACCCAAATCTTAGAAATCATCTAGGGCAGCGCTTGCGAGTGCCTATCCTCCATGTTTGAGCAGTTCGCCTGGTTACTGGTCATTGCCCGCGGCTTTGTTGTTCCTCAGCTTGCCGATCTCCTCACTTATCTCCGACAGATCAGATGCTGGAAATCTGTCGTTGGCTGAGCGTGCACCCAGATTGAATCCTGTGCCGTTCTCTGTATCTTGTGCTTCGCCATTCAGATGCTCGTCATAGTACTGCTTTCACCTGTCGATCACCTCACGTTCGTTCGTGAGAAGGTTACCACTGGTATCTTTGCACATTTCGGCCTGTGGCGTGTAGCCTCTACGTGAGCGGTTAACCTTCTCATAGAACTTCCGTGTGTCATTTGTGCGGTACAGCTGTTCCATCGCTTCGCGATCTTGGTCTTCCTGGTGGCGCTTTTTTCTCCGGAAAACCGTGTTCTGTCTATTCCGCGCATTTCTGTATCGTTCCTCGTTCGCTCTCGTGCGGTGTTGCAGCATCCTCGCCCTTGCTGCATTCTTCTCTTCGACCAACTGCTGATATTTGCTACTCACGGCTGACCTTATGTTCCTCCAGCCGTCTTCAAGTGTCGCCGCGCACTAGCTCCAGTTGTTGCGCCTATTCCCCTGCAGTACGAACTCTACGTAGCTGTTCGAGATTGAGTCCCGGCGTTCCTGTGCGACGAGTGTTGTGCACCATCGATAGTTTTGAGCTTATACAAACCGCGACATGGTAATGGTCAGAATCAATGTTGGCACTACGATAAGTGCGGACATATATGATGTCGGAGAAGAATCGCCCGTCGATGAGAACGTGGTCGATTTGATTTTCCGGGGAAAAAGGTGCTTCCAACTAGCATTCCTCGGGAGGCTGAAAAGTTTACGCATCGTTGACCGTTGTCGTTTGTTACTGCGTGTAGGCTATCCAGCCCGATCACGGGCCTGTTCATTGCCTCCCGGCCTACCTGAGAATTCATGTCGCCGATGACGAGTTTGACATCCCGACGTGGATAGATGTCGTAGGTTCGTTCCAGCTGCGCGTAAAATGCTTCCTTCTCGTCATCGGTTCTCGTCTCATGTGGGCAGTGAACGTTTATGATGCTGTAATTGAAGAAACGGCCCGTGATCTTCAATACGCACATAATATCGTTGATTTTTTGCCACCCAATCATGCGTGGCGCATCTTCCCCAACACTACCAATTCCGCAAAAGGGGAAGTGCACTGGGTAGCACTATGCCAAAATCGGTACACCTATGTCAAATAGGATAAAGTTCCTTCAGTAACGTAGTCGCATATTCTTACACTAACAAATAGGTAAAGGCAAAGATCAGTCACGCTCTTATAAACTTTTCTTATCACACCAGCAATCAGATGGATGATGATGACGGAGATGATTATGACGGTGATGACGATGACGATCTTCCCAGCGTACTGTGTAGATAGAACTCTTACTGTTCCTTTCTATTTCGGATCAATTCGTCGATACAGGATCTCTCAATATAGATTATTTGGTATAAGCTACTATCACCTTTTCAATTTGTAATCAGTTATGTCAAGTTAATATAGATTTTAATGTGGCAACCCTGCACGATCACGATATACAAAGTTGAACTAAGCATGCTCTGCTAGGCGATGTCGTTTACTTCTTCCGTACCGATGCGTACCGATTTCGCATCGTGACATTTTCCAAATAGATTGAGCAGCAACTCCATTGAACACCCCAAGAGCACTGTATACTAATACCGTGCAGACATTGTGAACCGATTCTTAAATTTTTTTTTGACATTTAATGTCGACAGAAAATGGAATTTCGTTAATCAGGATAGGATTCGTCAAATGTGTGATTAATAGTTTAGTTATTTAAGATGAATATTAACAGGTAGTATTCAGGGGTAAATCTTAGTACTATTTCTTAAGCTGCAGCATTTTGCAATGCTTGAGATTATAGACGAAGTGGCTAAATAAATGGTGCTAAGCACTCTGCATGCGTAACCAACGAAGCTCATGTTTTATATACGAGCTTCTTTTAGTGGACAAGTTTCCATCCTGAACAAACAAGAGAAACAATTGAATGCTGACACACTATTTAACTATAGCGCAGAAAAACAATCTTTTGAATTTATTTGTAGCAATACTATAATAAACAAATATTACCAACTTCCTCAGGTTTGTTCTCAAAGTTTATATAAATAATAAAAGAAAATAGGTTACACATTTTTGGCTTTCTCATATAGAAAGGTTATGCAATCACTGTGAAAACCGACTTTTGAACCGAGGCCCGGAGGGCCGAGTGTCATATACCATTCGGCTGAGTTCGTCGAGTACGCAAAATGTCTGTGTGTGTGTATGTGCGTATGTAACGTTTTGTCGTGAATACGACTTACTTTACTATGGGGCGCCTTTTCAAAATTTACCCTCTGAGAGAGTGATAAGTTTTTGATCGTGAATATCTCTTGTTATATCTAATGAATCAACATAATTCTTGCTACATGCCATCGGAAATATGATCACAATTTTGTGATAAAACTTTCAGTTGTGTGATATATTCTCAAATAGTTCAAAATTAAACTTTTCTGAAATGTTTGGTATAAACGAGTATCAAAGAAGATAATTCATAAGGCGCGTTTGGTTTCTCGTATTTTGAAAACTCATAGCTCAGCGATCTGTAGAAGGATTTGTATAATCTAACTACCAATAGAATCGAAAATTTTCAACTTGAACGTGTATTACAACAATATTGAAGTTTTTCAATAGTACACTATTGAAAAACCTGTTTGATTTAACCCATGACAGCACCAGCCAATCAGAACGCGAGATGTCTGCATCTATACAAGAGCATCCATATAAAAGTTGAATGGTTCATTTTTCCTACCATTTGCTGAGCAACTCTTCCCGAAACAAGACACACGAGAGCAACATCGAGGACCTGTCGTCTCACTGTTTCCCGATATGAATGCACGAGACACGTCAGCACAATGACACCGAAAATCGGTAGAAAGGTACCAAAAAAGTCCAGTAAGGCCCATTGCCGAAACAAGACACACACGAGAACCATCTCACTAAAATATTCATCAAGATGGGAGTTAAAATAATTTGCACCGTCACTAACACATTCAATTACGAACGGCAATGCGAAAGTGGAAGTGATGATGTTGAACACATCTTTATACTAGTATACAAATATGCCGTGCGAAACAGAGTTGAACAAATTGAACAAATGAAAGAGATGAACAAATGTTTCCACTTGATTTGCGCATTCTACTTTCCAGGCGTATCAGAACTGGCTGAACTTAAAGCAATCCTAAATATTTTTTCATCACAGTGATGTGGTCGTCCTGAAAAGGACGGGGTTTTCAACGGATGTCTCTACGGATGGCTAGCTGCAGATGGCGAGGGATGATTTTCGTTTTCTTGTTGTCAGGGGCAGCGTTGCCGGCCAATTCCAACACTTCGGCAACCAAGTACTCCATCACTGCCGCCAGATAGACTGATGTATCAGCACCGACACGCTCGCCGTAGTTCCCCTTCCGAGGCAAACGATGGATTCTGCCGCCAACTGGGAACTTTAGACCAGCACGGTTTGAGCGAGACTTTGCCTTGCCCTTAATTGTTCCTCCTGTGTGCGTGTTTCTGTGTAAAAATTCCATAAGATGCTGTTAACAGCTCGACAGCCAATTCAGTATTACTGGCTGCCGCTCATTTTTTTTTGCATAAATATCTGTTTATTGATCTTATTTTTGTGTATAACATCAACATTTTACAGTACAAGTGTTTTGACCCTTTGGCCTTTCATCTTTGTTGTTCATACGATTCGTTATTAATAATAGGTGTTTTAGTTACACTTGTTTTACATACTAATGTTTAATCATAATATTTATTTTAATTATTAATAAAATATCTACCTACTTATAACTATCCCTAACCTAATACGTACAAATTTTGAATTGTTTGTATTTCAGAGATTGAGCACCTCTCTTCAAATTTCGTGCAGTATTGTTCGAATTTTTGTTCTAGTATATCCAGTGAGGCCATCTCATGTACTTCACTAGTCCTTGTCCAAGGGGGTAGATTTAGAATCATCTTTAAGATCTTACTTTGAATGCGCTGAAGCCTAAGTTTGTGTGTTCGTGCACAGCCCCGCCAAACAGGGACTGCGTATATGGCTGCCGCTCTGCTAACTCTCTCTTTTATATCGTTTCACTGTTTCCCGTTCTGCGTATAGGAAAAGAATTCTAACAAAGGGGACGTCCGTCCACCGCTACCACTAGCAGGTATAAAATGAAATTTGATGTGAGAAATAGCGTCATTTAAGTTAAAGCAGCTACTCTGAACGTACGAGACACCATCAGCACGATGGCACCGAAAAGATGGCAGATTTGTACCGTCACTAACACATTCAAGTACGAACGGCAATGCGAAAGCGAATGTTGAACACATCTTTATACTAGTATGGGGTCGTGTGAAAATATTCCATGCGAAACAGGGTTGCCATATATACAGGTTAATCTGTATTATTATTATTATTATTACTATCATTATCTTTATTAGAATCACTCTTGCATATCGATGATCGTCGATATATTTCAGACCAGGCCATTGCAATTGTCTCGTACTGAAATTTCGAGAAGAATCAGATATCTTCGAACTTCATAGCTTCAATAAAAATAAACTACAAATTTGTCGTACCTAGCGTCCTATATTAGCAAATTAAAAAATAATTGTTTCAAGTTTGGAATATATAGTTGTAGAATAGTAGCTGTTTAATGTAACTAATCTGTACTTTAATGTAGGTGTATCGCTTCAAATTCTATTAGGAAAGCTTGCACAATTCATACAATCAATCAACTAACTGATATTCGGAAAAGTGATGGGAGCGTGTCAGTTTTTTCGTATTCACGACATCCAGTTATGTCTCTGACATTACTCACCCGCCTTTTTTGCACTAACTTTTCTCGGAGATGGCTGAACCGATTTTCACAAATTTAGATTCAAATGAAAGGTCTTGTGGGCCGATACAAAAATCCTGAATATTATTTGGATTCGACGTCCGGTTCCGGAATTAAGAGGTAAAATATGCAAAGAATTGTGAGAATAAGTGCACTATTTTTTCTCAGAGATGGCTGAACCGATTTTCACAAACTTAGATTCAAATGAAAGGTCTTGAGGTGCCACAAAAAGGTCCTGAATAATATTTGGATCCGACTTTTGGTTCGGGAGTTATGGGGTAAAATGTGAAAAAAAAATGAAAATATGTGTTCTAACTTTTCTCATAGATGGCGCGATCGATTTTCACAAACTTAGGTTCAAATGAACGGTCCTGTGGTCCCATACGTAATTCCTGAATTTCATGCGGATCCGACTTCCGGATCCGAAAATATAGGGTAAAGTGGGTTAAAATTGTATACCATCACTAAAAATGGGGAAAAACCTTGAAAAACATTCTAAATCGACCTCAAATCTTTTCTAATTGATAGTTTTTATCAGTAGACGGTCAAACAAACCAATTTCGGTTATTCTTATTGATATGAGAAAGGCATCATTACACCACTAGGTGAATTAAAACAGGTTTTCTTACTTCATATCCGTTTCCGATTGTAAAAAATGCGTTAAAAAGTATTGTTGACTTATGAACGTATGAAAAAGCAAAAACAAAAATATAGCATATTTTAACATAAACAATTGGATATTGGAAGGCTTTCTTGATCCACCCGGTCGATTCTTTCGTAGGATGCGGTCGACAGATCGCCGAACATTGGCCCTTATTACGGGATATTACTACACGATGGAAGCCAAGTGATGTGAATGTAAAAAGTAATTCTTTAGATGAGCTTGTTGTTAATGTAAATATCGAAACACCAAAATTTTGCTGAAAAAAATTATTTTTTTTCACTACAGTAATTACTTCACTGAGCGTGATACTGGTAATAGATTAAATCAATGCCATAAACTCTACAATCGATGCATAGCGAATGCGAAACTACGAATACATCGTAGCTTCTTTGCGCACTTATACAATTTTAAAATTTTATCTGAAAATTCGATTAATTGGTTGCTTTCTTAATAATATCCAAACAAACAACTTGCAGCAGTTTATTTCAGCTTATCTAAAATAAATAATTATCTTGTATCATTGAAACAAATCATATTTTATTACAAAATTCTAAGGTGGATATCAATAGACAAATATTAATACCAACTTTTACCAGCAAAATATGCAGTATCCATAACAAATTTAACTGTATCCATGGTTGAATGGGATTTTTGTTTCCAGTGGTAAAAGTTTCATTACTATTTCATGAAGGTACACCGTTACTCAGACAGTGCAGCATGACAGTGTACCGCGTGCCGAAAAAAGTGTCCTCGAAAATTTATAAGAGCATTCCATATTATAATTTGTATTTGCTTCAAGGCCTTTCATTTGTATCTTAGTTTGTAAATATTGGTTTAGAAATTTCCAAGAAAATTGAGTGAGAATCATAGATTTGCACATAGTGTTTTGTAATTCTGGAACCGGAAGTAGGACAAAGATAAAATTCAATAACAAGCTATGGGACCATAAGATCTTTCGTTTGAATCTAAGTTTGTGAAAATCGGCTCAGCCATCTCTAAGAAAAGTGGGTATAATTTTTTTTAACTTTTTGGTGCATATCACCCTGTGATTCCGGAACCGAAAGTCGGATCGGGATAAAATTCAATAGCGTTCTATGGGACCATAAGACCTTTCACTTGAATCGTAGTTTGTGACAATCGGTTCAGCCATCTCTGAGAAAATCGAGTGACATTGGCCGCATACACACACTTACATACATACATACATACATACATACACGCACAGACATTTGCTCAGTTCGTCGAGCTGAGTCGAATGGTATATGACACTCGGCCCTCCGAGGCTCGGTTCAAAAGTCGATTTTCACATTTTTATGAGAAAGGCAAAAATTAATATTTTTAAGGCCAGGTAACTTACTTTTAATGAAATCAGTTTACTACGAACAAATGAACTGCAATATTGTTGTGGTAGGTAAATTCTGCGATTGCAGTAAAACTAGTAAACATCAAATCTGAGGCATGAGCTTCCTAATAATAAATTGCAAATGGAGGAATAGTGCACTGTACGTTGGCCCAATGAAAACTTTGTAGAGAATTTGTACAACAGAAGAAAAGTTTTCGGAAAAATCATCATATTATACATTTGTTTACTTATAAACAAGTTTTAACGTATTTTTTTCAATATTTCTCCTGTTGCTCAGCTATAAAATTGTTTGGTGATAGATTAAATTACTTATCCAGAAACATATCTACGAACTCTTGAGTTTCCAAGTCCACTGAATCCATGAAACAATGATCAGCTTGACGCCGTTGTTTAAATTGCAAAGTTTCCACATTCCCATCAGTGAGTATAGTAATCAACTCTAAGCCTAAATTTTCTAGGCCAGGACAATGGGCACACATTTTTTTACCAAAATTTGTTATGTAGGGTTAATGCTAAGCAATTTAAAAAATAAGTCTCGTCGACTCATTGAGACTTATTGTCCTTAAATATACAGTGCAATTTCATCCAGATCCGACTTCCGGTTCCGAAATTAGGGGAAGATGGTTGAATGTACCTCTTGCTTTTCTCAGAAATTACCAATTTTGCTCAATGAAATTTTAATGAAACTGATGGGCATGACAATAGATTACTAACAAATTTTGGTAGTGATGGTTCAGTCATATCTGGATAAATATCCAAAATCCAATTATGTCTTTGTTGTAGGTTTTTTTTTTTTATATTTCAACGTAATTTAATAGAGGGGGGAAGACGATTTCAATTAAGTAACTAATGAGCATCTTTGCCAATGTTTCGTTTTTCTAAAATCAGTTCTGATACAGACGATGTATTTGTAAACTGGATGGCAGAATCGTCAAAGTTATCGTCCCATGTTTTTAGGGGTATAGGTTATCAATTTAATGAATAATAGTGAATAATCTTCCATCTCGCTAATATTTCGTCCACGAACAGGCTAAAAAAAGCAGCCTTGGAATTGCATTTGTTTTGTGGAATTTGGCCTTTCTGTTTCAACAGACTCCCATACAGAATCATTGCATGATTAGTACTATGGATCCTACTGGCACCAACATTTCTTCCAGGTCGGGGCTCGAACATACGACAACTGGCTTGTAAGACCAGCGCCCCATGCATTGATATGCCAACCCGGGGTGGAAAAAGGCTAAAACTTTCTATAAATAAGAAGAAGAAGAAGCTTTATGAGGGTGCTTTTTGCCCCGTTGTTGTCATGAGTTTTGCTCCGTTGTTTTGATGGATGTTCACCCGTTGTTCAAGATCATCCTGCCTCTATGTTCAGATAATCGTCACATCGTGTAATTTAAAATATATATTTTAATGTTTTTGACGATCGGGCGTCATGCCCCGCATAGATTTCAACTGACATTTTTAGGGTTTTGGAAAGTAAGATATTTAATGTATTTTTCAACGCATTCAAGGTAGTCATGCATGTAGCTCTCACGTGTTATTCTCTTTAGTCAAGATATAGAAACATTACCTTAGAGGGTACGTTTTACCGTACGTATCAAATAGTTTTGTAGAAAAAAGTTACGACACTGTTCCTTTTATACAGATACTGATAGATCATTTTGTCTAGCTAGAATCTAATACGCAATGACGTTTAATAAGAAGTTTTTTGAAAGTTTGTTTGTTTCTCCTGTGTAGCTCGTCGTTGAATAATGGATTTAGTGAAATTATAACAATGGAAATATTTGAAGTATGATAAAACTGTCTGTAAAGTAAATGTACGCACAATCATTGTACAAGAAGCTGAACAAGGATAGATGCGATGTTATTTTGTTATTCGAAGACAATAATAAATAGAATTACGAAAAAAAATCATCCTTTTTGCCTTTCTCGTATAGAAAGGTTATGCAATCACTGCGAAAACTGACTTTTGATCCGAGACCCGGAGGGCCGAGTGTCGTATTTCGACTCAGTTCTTCGAGTCTCAAAATGTCTGTGTGTGTATGTATGTGCGTATATGTGCATGTAACGTTTTTTACGCTTAATTTTCTCGGAGATGGGTGGACCGATTCTCTCAAACTTAAATTCAAATGAAAGGTCAATAGTCTCTTACAAGATTCCTGAATTTTGTTCGGATCTGATTTCTGAGCTACGGGGTAAAATTTGCAAGAAAAAGTACAGGTGTATAATGTCAGAGATATAACTGGATGTCGTGAATACGAATAAAACTGGCACGCTTTCTTTATACTTCCGAAATCGAATTGATAGTTGATCGATTGTGTGAATTGTGCAACTTTCCCCTTTTTCACTATACGACTAAAAATCTTTTACCGGTACCATGTTTTTTTAATCATGAAATCATGAACCATGTCTTCTTATGAAATTTCATGAACAAAATGATTGATATCGGGAAATTTTTCATGAAAGATGTGTTATTGTTCATGGTATCAATCATTTTACTCATGAAATCATGACTTTTTATTCATGATCGACATGATTCATGATTTCATGATTTTTGATCATGGTACCGGTAATGGATTTTTACCCGTGTACTAGAATTTTAAACGATGAACCAGTTACAGTAAACATTCTGAAACACAATTAAATATAATCAAATAACCAGTATAGTTTTTTATAATAAAATAAATTGCTAGCATAGCATCAGTGCATAGTGTTCTGCAAATAGAAGAAACTTTACGTTTGCTTAGCGGTTCAAATTAAACTGCAGAGTTTTGCATTAAGCAGTTTAATTTGAACTGCTATGCACTGATGAGTCTTAGAGGAAACGTAAACAAAATTCAAAACGGTTATGTGCCCTAAGCACAAAATTAGGCTTACCCCTGAAAGAACATTGAAGTTTTTTAATAGTTTCAATGTAAAACCTGTTTGATTTGACCCATGTTAGTACCAGCCAATCAGAACGCGTTCTGAGGAAGAGAACAAAATATCTGTTGCTTCATCGATATAAAAGACGAATATTTCACCTTATTCTTGATTTGCTGAGCAACACTTGTCGAAGCGAGACACGGTATACGGGAGAGTAACATCGACCTCACGCTTTTGGAATGGAGCGAACGCGCCGAATAGTGGAATTGTGCCGCAGCCGGGAACACTCCAAAAGTCTGGAACTCGTCAGTCGTCAGTGAGAGCGTTGCTCGAAGACCTCACGCTTTTGGAATGAAGCGAGCCGAAGAACAGTCCGGACACACACCGAAACCCCTCCTCGGGAAAACTACGTAAACTTTTCGTTTCACGAAAGTCCACGTACTTTTCCGGGGACATTTATGAGCACGATTTCCCTGGGGAGGTTCAAGAACACGATTGAAACGAGAATCATCCAGTGAAACCCATAAAGCTAGATCGAGAAAGTGTTACTTAAAACATGGTCGGGGAGTAAGTCAAAACTACGAGCCAATTCAACGTTTGACGGATGAAAAGTTATTTGAATAAATTTTGCACTGATGGCAGAGCGTCAGAAGAACTTCAAGAAGAACTTACTTCGTTTGACATTGTATATACACTTCATATTGAGGTATTTTCTTTAACTCTGAGTACTCTCGAACAGGGTTATTCTTGACAAACTGCTAACTGATCGACTGTAAAATTTTAACTTGAAGTTAAAATAATTCGCGAGATGGTCCACAGTCTTGATGTTACTAGAAATACTTAATAAGTAGTCGAGATGAATTTCGTTTTTCAACAAGATATTTGTGTTAAAAGTTAGTTTAATTATATCGTTAACTTTGAAAGTTCACCGGGAGGTGTCATAAATTCTCAGTTATTACTGATACAAAAGCGGCAATGAAATACAATAATTCTTAAACGTCTTTACCAGATGAACGATAAGAAAAGATGTTTTTCGCAAAATCGCACTTCAGCAATGCTACATATTTACTTTTTTTCGAATCTGACTTGCTTGAGGTGAAGCTAAGCTGGTAAAACATAATTCTGGTTTGGTTGACTGATTTCCGTATTAATAATAAATTTGAAATAGTAATTGTGAATAAAAATAACGAGACTACGTAGACTTTGCACAAACCCCCACCTTTCCTCTCGTAGACAAACGTAGACTTTCGTGAAACCTCCCCTCCCCCCTCCCCCCCAACGAGTCTACGTAGTTTATGCATGGCCCTTTACAACGGCAAGGCTCTCTCGCAATGCGAAAATGAAAGTATTGATGTAGAACATATCTTAATACTAGTATGGGCGTCAATTCAAAATATGCATGTGAAACAAGGTTACCACGTATACAGATTAATCTGTATTTTAATTTTGAAAAATACAGATTCAAATGTTGCGAGTGGAAAGAATTCCATAAAACCGCTAAAAATCCACTTTTCTTAAAAAATGTTTTGAGTGAGCGGGATTCATTAATTTTCCAATAATTTTCCATCTTGTTGATTAGTTTGAATCCGAGCTGAACAATCAATGTTTCGAATGATTGATTTTATTTTATGAAAATTAGCCATTTGTCTATTTTATAATAATAATATTTTTTTGATAATTATGAATATCATCATCATCATCATCATTATTATTATTTTTTAAATAAAATTTTTATTTGGCTCATTTGCTTTAGCTTAACGTGGCCGATTGTCTTGTTGTTATAGGAGAAGAAAGGATGCCGTATTAAGGGGTTGACATACTCCCCTAGAGTTAGTAAAGGAATATGAGGAGAGTGGGATTTACAAAATATTGTTTTTGAATTAGAATACATCATTCGTTTGTGGCACAAATTTTTTGGAGTTTTCTGGACCTTCACTTTCTTCAGATTGTAACGAGAAGATTATCCTTGGCTGGGATATTTTGTTAGTGTGTTCTGATGTTGATGTGGCGTTTTTGGGTAGTTTCCAGCAACTCAGTCAGTTCAAGGCAGGTACATGCTCCGAAGGATCGTTTAAACGGGCCATACTTTCAGCAACGTAAAGAATAGTGTAATAGAGCTGTAGACGAGAAAGAGATAGAGAGAGCACTAAATTTGGGCATTGATAGTTTTCAAGAAGTTGTAGATGAGAGTCATATAAGGAAGATTTCGAGTTGCCAAGACGTCGCGGACTGGTACGAAGGGTGGTATACCTCGGGCCCGAAGGGAACCTATAAGTTGGGAGCTGACATCACAATACTCGACACACATCCAAACAACATGCTCGATGTGATGATAACCCTCATCGCAAACGCAGACACCACTTTCGCAAACCCCAAACGACGGAGATGCGCGTTGAACATATAATGATTAGACATGAGATTTGACATTACACGAATAAAGTCTCGGCTCACGTCTAACCCCCGGAACGAAGCTTGCGTCGATACCTGTGGAATTATTGAGTGTAACCATCGTCTAAGAATTCCACTATTCCATGTATTTTGTCAGCTGGCTAGAGTTTTCTGACGACAGCAACTGAAAAATTCATTGAAGCAGATTGGTCTTTCATAGATATCACCTTCTAGTGCGCCCACCTTGGCTAATGAGTCCGCCCTCTCATTGCCCCGTATGAAACAATGTGAGGGGCTATTTTGCTATGGAAATACGGTGAGTGCTTTCCAGGCTTCACTGAACGGAGAGCCTCAATGGAGCTGAGACTTTCCGTTAGAATGATTTAGTGATCTGTGGGCAAAGTGTCAATGATCTCAAGGGTATACTGAATTGCAGCTAGCTCTGCGACGTAAACTAAAGCCGGATCACTGAGTTTATAGGAAGCGGTAAAATTTACATTGAATATACCGAATCCATTGGACCCGGCGAGATATGATCCGTCCGTGTAAAACATTTCATTACAGTCAACTTCTATAAATTTATTATTATTAATTTGTGGGATTTCTTGAGTGTACAGGATCCGGGATTCCACGAATTTCTTCTTTCATGGATGTGTCTAAGAACACAGTAGAATTAGAAGTATCCACAAAATGAACACGGTTGGGAACAAACGAAGAAGGATTTATATGCTGAGCCATGTAGTCAAAATACAAGGACATAAAACGGGTCTTTAAATTATGCTCGACAAGCTATTCAAAGTTTTCAAAACAGAAACATCCATATTCCATTATGGACAATATCGTCATTCTGTACAACCTGATAAAGTCTCCTGGGTGAGAACCCCACCAAGTTCCGATTGTTGTACGAAAGAAATTGATTCTCTGTAAGCATTTTCGTTTCAGATACCTAATGTGACATTGCCAGGTACCTTTGGAGTCGAACCAGATCCCGAGATATTTAAATGTGAAGTCCTGAGGTATGGTTTTACCCCATAGTTGAAGTTGTAGTTTTGCTGGTTCTGTTTTTTTGAAAATACAACCAGCTCAGTTTTCTCTGTTGAGAACTCGATTGTAATGGTCCTTGGAGATCGGCAGGTTTATGTCCTATAATAGACACAACGCTGTCGTCGGCAAGTTGTCTTAGCGTGCAGGATGTGTTGATACATTCATCAATGTTGTTTACGTAAACATTGTATAAAGCATGAGCCCTTAGGAAGACATGTGTAGCTAAATCGTTTTGTCGACAAATCACTATGCGCAAAATGCATTAGTTTCTTGGACCCAATTGTCCAGACGGAAGAGAATCATTTTCTCCAGCAATTTCCAAATACAGGAAAGCATAGCAATCGCCCGATACGAATTGTGATTGGATTCTGGTTTCCCATGTTTTTGAATGGTGATAACTCTCACTTCTCTCCATTTGTGTGGAACAATATTGCCCTCGAGGAACTTGTTGAATAAATTCAACAAGCGCCTTTTGGCACAATCAGGCAAATTTTTCAACAAGTTGAATTTAGTTTTGTCTTACCCCGGGGCACTATTTGGACATGACAAGAGCGCAAATGAGAACTCTACCATCGAAAACGGTGTGCTCATTGCTGTTTCTCTTCTCACCAGTAACCGCGTTTATTAGCTTTAATCAGACTTTTCATTTGAAATTCTAGCGCCGCGTATTTCCGATAATTATCTGGGGTTCGTTCCTTCTGAACGAGATGAAGGCTGCAGCTTTTTTCGTTGTCAGCTCTGAGCAGTCTTTGGCCCACCATGGGTTGGGAGAACGCATACTAGTTTACGCGCTGGGTATTTTGTTTTTGTTTCGATTATAGATTTTTGTCGTGAATAAGACTTACTTTACTATGGGGTGCCTTTTCTAAATTTACCCTCTGAGAGAGTGATAAGTTTTTGTTCGTGAATATCTCTTGTTGTATCTATCGAATCAACATAATTTTTGCTACCTGCCATCGGAAATATGATCACAATTTTATGATAAAATATTCAGTTGTTTGACATAATTTCAAATAATTAAAAATTAAACTTTTCTGAAATGTTTGGTATAAACGAGTATCAAAGGGGATAATCCATAAGGCGCTTTTGTCTTCCTCGTATTTTTAAAGCTCATAGCTCAGTGATCTGTGAAAGGATTTATATAATCTAACTACCACTAGAATCGAAATTTTTCAACTTAAGCGTGTATAGAAAAAGCATTGAATTATTTCAATAGTACACTATTGAAAAACCTGTCTCATTTGACCCATGTCAACACCAGCCAATCAGAACGCGTTCTGAGGAAGAGAACAAAATATCTGCTGCTCTAAAACAAATCGTTCGAGAAAATGCTTCGAACAGTGTTTAATATCGTAGTGAGTTCCACAATTTGATGCTTCTGAAAGGCAGGAATGAATCCCGTACGGCATCCGGATAGATTCTTAGGACCGCCGATTAGTGAAAAAGCTACAAACGAAATCACGTAAAAAGAAAACTCTTAACAAAAATTGGAGCAGTTTGCATTCTATGGCCACTGCGAGCAGATGTATTGTGTGTCATTTGCAAAGTAGAGATGGTCGGGTATAGAAATTCTTATACCCGAACCCGACCCGTACCCGAGTGATCAGCAAAAAAAATTACCCGTACCCGACCCGTACCCGATTAAAAATTTGAAAAATTACCCGTACCCTACCCGTACCCGATCAATAATAAAAAAAAATTACCCGTACCCGACCCGTACCCGATAAAAAATAAAAAACATTACCCGTACCCGACCCGTACCCGTTTAAAAATTACCTGTACCCGTACCCGACCCGAATGAGTAGTAAAAAGTTTAACAAAATTCAGGATGGAAAAAATAGTGTTTTAGATAGCGAGCTAGATAGAGCGTATCAGGCTCTAGTTTGAAAGTAAAATACATTAAAATGCTTGTTTACATTTAAATATATAAATACACTGTGAAGCATGAATAGATTTCCAATGTCTTTGGTACTTTATACTCATTTACAAATGTCAACAAAAGGGAGTAATATCTACTCAAATTTTTCGAGAAGCATATTTATCCAAAATGCCGTAATACCCGCAGTATTCTATTTTGGGTAGGTATGGTTTTTACGAAACAGTGCGACTTTTGATCCAATTCTTTAGAACCACAAGTAAGCGTGCTCATTATCTTGACACACAAATAAAAATTCACATTAGAATC
Organism: Malaya genurostris; assembly: GCF_030247185.1. Lineage (NCBI taxonomy): Eukaryota > Metazoa > Arthropoda > Insecta > Diptera > Culicidae > Malaya > Malaya genurostris. The sequence continues at coordinate 130,784,860 of NC_080572.1, forward strand.
ACTTGAAAAATCACGAAAATCCCCTAAAATTAATAGAGTATCATCGGTTCGTTTACGTGAATTGACCAAACATCAAATAATTCACGTGTATTCCCGATGTGAAAAATTCAATTTTGAAAATGGTCCTTCAAGTGTAAGTAGTTTGAACATTTGTGAGAAATTTTTTTTGGTTACATTTTTTTTACTACAAAGCAAAATGAATTATCATTTTGATTTAAATTAATCTGTCAAATATGCCCGGTTTGTAAGCCTCACAAACCCACACCAACGATGTTAACGGGAGCTGGTGGTTTTTACAGCCATTGAACTTCTGTTCCACCTCCCTTGGAACCCTCAACGAGTGAACACGGCGAAAATTTGAGCATTTCGCGTGAAAAGATTTTCACCCGTACTTTTGCGACTGTCACGCATCGAGATTTTCAGTGAAAAGAAACGTAAATTAACTCGACGTCAACATTTCAAAAGGGCCTAAAAACAATTGACAGATTTTCTTTGTTTACTTTCTCTTTCGACTATATCTGCGTTATTATACAAACGTTCGTTACATATTTGGTAATGTTGGAAACATGGAGATATTATCTTTCATTCTACACGAATACTTTGTAGGTACACGTGAAAATTAAGGAGATATTCACAAAAGAGAAAGTAAACAAAGATAAACTCTCATTGGTTTATGTGCCCTTATGAAATGTTGACATCGAACTGGCAATATAGCTCAACTTGCTGTGCCATCAATCGGTGTTATTTCAAATGAGGTGACACCACCCAGAAGTGAAGAATAAGAAGAACTTCTATGCAGATTTTCTGAAATAAATGTTCATGTTTTTATGGTTAGACTCCTAATGATTTATATGTAAATTTTCAAAATCTCCAACCATATTTAAAATAACAGTTTTCTGGTATCTGAATATGATATGTGATACTACACTACATTTTATATATTAATCAAATAATTTTTACTGGATTGTGCATTAAACAGCTTTGAAATGGCAGTCCATTAAAACCTACGTGGAAAGTAGGGTCTGACCGCAACATCTTAGAGCTAAGGCAGTGTATCTTATTAAATATGTTATAAAAAAGTAGGGTGGAAAATATTCACATAACTTTTCACGTAACTATGATTGATCGTTTTTTTTTTGAATGAAGAAAAGAAATGTTTTTTTTCTGGAAAAAGATGCCAGTTTTCAGGTCTGGTTCTAGGCGCGAATGTCAAAGCCCCTTGAATCAAATTGTTTATTTTTCGGAACAACTGTTTTGCAATAAAAAATTCTCGTCAACGTGTAAACATATTTATGTGAAGTACAAATGGTCGGGTAATCGATCAGAAAAAAAAATTACCCGTACCCGACCCGTACCCGAGTGAGTAGTAATTTTTTTTACCCGACCCGACCCGTACCCGAGTAAGCAGTAATTTTTTTTTACCCGTACCCGACCCGTACCCGATTGAAAATAAAAATTTTTACCCGTACCCGACCAAAAACCCGTCGGGTACGGTTACGGGTCGGGTTTCGGGTAAAATACCCGATACCCGACCATCTCTATTGCAAAGCTAGTTTCGCTTCCGGCAAGAGCGATTACGTCACAGCTGCTAGTCGTTTGCATTAGTGAAAAAACAAACAGGACAACACACAAAATCAGCCGTTCTAATGGCCCTAGAACAGTTTGGTTAGATTTGTGCACTTTTCGCTGTGTGAAATTCACAGTAATCGAGATCAAGTGAAGCCTTCTTTGGTTTTGCGAAAAATGTTCCAGAGTTTAATGTCGTAGAGAATTACGCAATTTGACCCTTCTAAATGCTAGAAACGAATCCCTACAGCATATTGATAGTTTCTTTCAATAAATTATGCAAATACGATATGAAATAATCGACATTAAAATTCTGTATGCGGCTATTTTTATAGCCGTTAGGACCGCCCATTAGTGAAAAAGCTACAATCGAAATCACGTAAAAAGAAACCTCTCAACAAAAATTGGATCACTTTTCGCTGTGTGAAATTCACAGTAATCGAGATCAAGTGAAGCCTTCTTTGTTTTTGCGAGAAATGTAAAAAAGGGGAATGCTTGCATAATTCATACAATTGATCAACTAATTGATATTCGGAAGTGTTAAGTAACTTGTCAGTTGTTTTCGTATTCACGACATCCAGTTATGTCTCTGACATTACCCACCCGCCTTTTTAACCTCAAGGTCATTCGCCTCTCCGGGCCTGATCCTATGTGCGGGGTTGGGAATCGAACCCAGATGGGCTGCGTGAAAGGCATCGACTTACCCACCACGCTATACCCGTCCCCCGCTGGGTACTCGTTTCGTCTTAGCTTGAATTGCGGTGTCGAGAATCAAGCCAGCCAAAAGCGTATACTCTTCCTCCGGTGGATGCTTCTGTGATGTTTCTAGTCTCTCAGATATCGAGCTCGGTAACTTTTCCAATCGGAAATCGTGAGAAAGGGATAAATCCAGCGCACTTGGTTGTGCTGGCGGTCTAGGGTTCCGTGTCATTTCTCCTGTGTTTAGAATTGTAAAATTGAAGTTGTCACACAGATTAACGAAGAACGGTTATCATCATATAAGCAGCCCCATCCTGTACAATGCGAGTTAAAGTCCCCTAAAACCAACCGCGGTGAAGGAAGAAGTTCTATGATGTCTGCAAGCCGACGATGCCTTATCGAGACTCTGGGAGGAATGTAGATGGAAGCTATATTTAGATCATTGCCTTTAATATTAATTTGGCAAGCAATAACTTCAATTCCCGGTGTCGAGGGGAGGTTAATACGATAAAATGAATAGCACTTTTTGATCCCTAAAAGTATCCCTCCATAACAGTCTGCTCGATCCAGGCAGATTATGTTGAAATTATGGAAGTCGAGGTTGATGTTAGAAGTCAGCCAAGTTTCGCTGAAGGAAAATACATCGCAGTTACGAGTGTGTATTAAGTGTTTGAAAGAATCAAGTTTTGGGATGATACTTTTTCAATTCCACTAAAACACAATGATCATATATTCGATTCTCATTGGTAAATTATCCATCAAAAGATACAATCGCTGCAAGGAGGGGCCATTGTTCAGTCAACTGTTTTAAAAATTTCCTTACTCTTGGCAGTAGAGCAGTTATGAGGCTTTGTAGGGAATCAGTAATATTGAAAGCTGTTAATATCCAGTCAACGATATCTGAAAGTTTCAATAATCCAACGTTGGTTGTGATTTGGGGTCATTCGGGTTTTTTGATGCCCCTGGAATTGCTGGGTACTCCTTATCATCTCTATAAGTTTTTTGAAACCAGGAGGTTTTTGCTTCGGTTTTGAGTCAGCACTTTTCGTTTTTGTTTGATCATTTTGTGATGAAGAGGACATTCTGAGGCCTTTACGAGGAAGCTTATCAGAAGTCAGATTTTGTCTTTTCCTGATTCCTTCAACTTGCATGTAGGAAGGTCCTTCGCCTGGGTCGTCAGAGATATCCTCTTCAACTGGCAAGACTGGAAACGGGTTCCCAGGGTCGATGGAGTAATTCTTTTTAAGATTTCAGCGTAAGAATCTTTAGAGCGTTATTTCACGAATCACTTCAATTTCTCCGCACGCTGTATGTACGTGGGGCACACCGATAGATCATGAGGATTCTCCCCGCAGTAGCAACACTTTTCCGCTGCTCTTCTGCAGAGATCGTCCTGATGAGCTTCTCCGCATCGCAGTTTGTTGCAACAATAGGTTGCGTATGCCCTAGCTGTTTGCAGCTTATACAGTGCATTACCAGCGGTACATACAGCCGAGCAGGTAGACGAACTCAAATAATTTGGAAGTGCAGATCCGGAAAAAGTCACGCGAAACGAGTCCGATTGGTAAAATTTACCATCTATCGATTTGAAGTGCAATTGCTTACCGATGTCGATTGTTAAAAAACGCGTGTGTCCACTTCGAACATTCGGTTACGAATGTATAATAATAATAATAATAATAATAATAATAATAATAATAATAATAATAATAATAATAATAATAATAATAATAGTAATAATAATAATCATAATAATAATAATAATAATAATAATAATAATAATAATAATAATAATAATTATTATTATTATTATTATTATTATTATTATTCTCGTGAATACGACTTACTTTACTATGGGGTGCCTTTTCAAAATGTACCATCTGAGAGAGTGATAAGTTTTTGATCGTGAATATCTTTTGTTGTATCTAACATATCAACCTAATTGTTGCTATATGGCATCGGAAATATGATCATAATTTTATGATAAAATCTTCAGTTGTATGACATAATCTCAAATAATTCAAAATTAAACTTTTCTGTAATGTTTGATATCAACAAGTATCAAAGAGGAAAACTCATGACACGTGTTTGACTTTCTCGTATTTTAAGGCTCATAGCTCTGTGATCTGTAGAAGGATTTATATAATTTAACTACCGATAGATTCGAACTTTTTCAACTTGAACGTGTATTGCAACAACATTGAAGTGTTTCAATAGTACACTATTGAAAAACCTGTCTGATTTGACCCATGTCAGTACCAGCCAATCAGAAGGCTGGTTGTGAGAACAAAATATCTGCTGCTGTACAACTTCATCGGTATAAAAAATGAACATTTCACTTTTTCCAGAACATTTCATTTTTTACTGAGCAACGGTTGTCGAAGCAAAACGTACGCACGGAGAACCCTTCGATCATAAAATTGCGATATCGCAGTTCTTGATTTTTGCGATAGTTGATTTAACTAATTTCTTTTTGATTCATCCAATATGGTTTTTGTTTTGCATATATTCAAGTAGTATAAAAATATGTTGTTTTGAATGCTGTCAAATGCCGGAGACAGTTGAAAGCAAAACAATAATCGCAATGCAAAATCAACAACTTTTTTAGTTGAAATCTGTTCGCGTCGCTTCAAAATGTCAATGAAAACAACAATGTCAAACAATGTCAATTTCCCTCTCTGAGCAGCCTAGATAGCCGTGTAGTGTCGGTAGCGGTTTCCCAACTGGCTAAGAATAACGCTACGGTCCACCTGTACCGGTGGTATAAGTCCACCAAACAGGTAAGCCGTGTGGCATCCGGCGGAATTATTTTTTACCAAGAATTGATCCACTGGTTTCCTGTTCCATGTCGTAAAAGGCCACAAAAATAGAAACTCCTAAGTCAAGGTGTATTTCCGTGCCGATGGCTGAATGGCTGCAGGAGGTTAAACAATGCAGTCGTGAACGGAATATCTTGGGATTTTCCCTTACTGTGTTAAGCGAAGCTCTGGCACAGTGGACGACTTCTTTCTTCGCAACTCGTGGGATTTAAATGATTAAAACATTTAAAAAAATCCTTACATGGTTCGCTATAGGCGATTATAAGCCAATATATTTGGTTTCTTGTAGTTGTTGTACGGTAAGTGCTGGAGGTGGAGTGTTCGTTACTTTAATTGATAATGGTTAGAGTAGCACAAATCAATCTCCAGCATAAACGTACAGCAACTATGAATCTATCCAGACTTCTGCAAGAAGGTAAAGCTTCTTTAGCTTTGGTTCAAGAACCATATTTCCAAAAGGGAAACTTCTACGTTGGAAAATTCTTAAACCCAGTCTTTGTTGCCTTTAACAAGACCGGAATGACTAATCCACGTGAAATGCCTCGAGCATGCATACTTGCAAATAGTGCTCTCGATGTCTCTCTCATATCAGAGCTCACAACTCGGGATATTTGTGCTGTCACAGTTGGTATGACTACTGATGGCATAGACAGGAAATATGTCTATTGTTCGGCATATTTGCCGCATAACCAACCTTCGCCAAGCGATGACTTCAAAAAGGTTGTATCATACTGCTGCAAAAGTGATTTACCGCTTGTAATCGGCAGTGACATAAATGCTCACCATATCATTTGGGGCAGCACAGATATTAATTCGAGAGGCTCTGATATGATGGAATTTGTGAGCAGTACAAACCTGCACATAGTCAATGCAGGAAACCGTCCAACTTTTGCGAGATCTGGCAGAGAGGAGGTTTTGGACGTAACTCTCTGCTCTGATAGAATTGCGCATGAGTTGGTGAATTGGCTCGTCTCCGATGAGCTCGAACCTTCGTTGTCTGATCATAAGTACATATTCTTTGATCATTCAAACGTTAAATTTGATATTATCACATATCGTAATCCCAAATCTACAAACTGGGACCTCTATGAAGAGGGCTTGGCGACTAGATTTTACGGGTACCAACCAACAATTGAAACCCCAATTGATTTGGAAAATGTTGTCGACGAGACAAACTCACTCATAGTTGCAGCATATGAAGAGGCTTGTCCACTTCGGATTGTGCGAGCTACTAGAGGAACTCCTTGGTGGAATGCTGAACTTGCTAGACTAAGGAAACTATGCAGAAGAGCTTGGAACCACCGTCGCAGAAATGGGTCGGAGGCATTCGTGTTGGCTCGAAGGGCTTACAAAAATGCTCTTCGATCGTCTGAGCGAAGTGGTTGGAAAAGCCTCTGCACAAATGTCTCTAGTCTCAACGAGGCTAGCAGATTAAATAAGTTACTTTCGAAGTCTAAGGACTTTAATGTCAGTTTCTTAAGAACTTCAGATGGTGAACACTTGTCTGATGAAGGTGATGTACTTCACTATCTTTTTAACACTCACTTTCCAGGATGTATGGATCCATCACCGACAGCTCTTCCCGAGACTTTTTCAGGTAGTTACGATTCTTGGGCCCTTGCTCGAAGCGTTGTGACGATTGAATCGGTCAAATGGGCAGTTGAGAGTTTTGCTTCGTACAAGTCTCCGGGAAAGGATGGAGTTTTCCCAGTGTTACTGCAGAAAGGGTATGAACATTTCAAACATGTTTTGAAGAAAATACTTACTTTTAGTCTTGCGACAGGATATATTCCAAGAGCCTGGCAGGAAATAATTGTCAAATTTATTCCCAAAGGCGGTCGCGACACTTATGAGGAAGCGAAGAGTTTCAGGCCTATCAGTCTAAGCTCATTTCTTCTTAAAACAGTGGAACGCATAGTCGATCACTATATCAGAAATGTTAGTTTGGGCCTGCATCCGCTACATGGAATGCAACATGCTTACCAGCGTGGAAAGTCCACTACAACCCTGTTACATGATGTTGTGTACAACATTGAAAAAGCTTTCTCACAAAAGCAATCTTGCTTGGGAGTTTTCCTAGATATTGAAGGTGCCTTTGATAACGTGTCTTTCAATTCAATTCTGGAAGCAGCCCGTGGTCATGGCATACCTTCAAGTATCACAAATTGGATACACGCAATGCTTAGCAATCGACTTCTTTGTTCATCGCTTCGGCAAGCAGAGATTAGAAAGCTAAGTGTCTGTGGGTGTCCTCAAGGTGGTGTACTATCCCCACTTTTATGGAACCTTGTCGCTGATGGTTTGTTAAGAAAACTTAATAACCTTGGATTTCCGACTTATGGTTTTGCCGACGATTATCATATATTGATGACCGGTATAAGCATTAACACTCTCTTTGATTTAATGCAGCAAGCCCTGCGATCTGTTGAACAATGGTGTTGTCAGGTTGGATTATCTGTAAATCCGGGCAAAACATCAATGGTTCTTTTCACTCATCGTAGGATAATCACAGGAGCTCGTCCGTTGCAGTTCTTTGGTTCAGAGGTCACTGTGGTCGAACAAGTTAAATACGTCGGGGTTATTCTTGACTCAAAACTGAATTGGTCTGCTCACATTGACTTCAGAATTAAAAGAGCTTGCATGGCTTTCGGCCAATGTAGACGAGCTTTTGGAAAATCATGGGGACTCAAACCCAGATATATTCATTGGATCTACACAACTATTGTTAGACCAATTTTAGCATATGGATGTCTTGTATGGTGGCAGAAAGGAGAAGTCGCGACAGTTCAGTCAAAGCTAAATCATCTCCAAAGGATGGTCCTAATGGCGATGACAGGAGCATTCACGACAACTCCTACTGCTGCTCTAGAGGCGCTACTGTGCATTAAACCACTACATGTGTTCCTAAAACAAGAAGCATTATCTTGTGCATATCGTCTTAAGGTTACAGGGCTTTGGAACAGTAACCCATTAGATTATGCTACCAGCCACACTCGCTTGTGGTCTCAAATGGTTACGTGGGATGAGTATTTACTCGCTCCTAGTGACCTAACTCTCACATGCAGTTTTCCTTTCAAAACATTCAATGTGAGCTATCCTTTTCGTGAGGAATGGTTGTCTGGTTGTCTGGAACGACAACTTGATGAACACATAGTTTGTTATACGGACGGTTCTCTGTTGAATGGTCGTGCTGGTGCTGGTGTCTACTGTCGTGAAATGAGGCTGGAGCAGTCTCATTCACTTGGTAGATACTGTACTGTGTTTCAAGCAGAAATCTACGCGATTCTGTGTGGAGTACAATCGGCACTTCAGCAGAGGATCTGTGGTAAGCGAATTTATTTTTGTTCCGACAGTCAGGCAGCGTTAAAAGCACTCAGTTCGAATGACTCACGGTCGAATCTAGTGATCGCATGTCGAACTCAAATTGAAGACCTCAGCATTTCAAATGCTGTTTACTTCTTATGGGTACCCGGCCATTCTGGTATTACTGGAAATGAATGGGCTGATGAGTTGGCTAGAGCTGGTGCAACGAATGATTTCGTTGGTCCTGAACCAGCTTTACCACTTTCAACTAGTTGGATAAAGCACAAGATTCGTTCTTGGGCTGTATCCAAACATGCCAGCTACTGGCGCAGCTTGCAAACTTGCGCTCAGACAAAAGCATTTCTACCAGATTTAAATCTGAAAATGTCAAAGTGTCTACTGCATTTCTCCAAGCATCATTGCAGTATTCTGGTCAGAGCTCTGACTGGACATTGCAAACTCAATTATCACATGGCTACTATTCAACGTGCTGAGTATTATTCGTGTGATTTGTGTGAATGCGATTATGGTACTTCATATCATCTGATATGTAACTGTCCCGCATTGACGCAGCTACGTATCCGGGTTTTTGGTTCTCCATACATGGTTGAGTCTGTGTATGCGGAGCTAAAATTGAAGGATATTCTCTCGTTTCTTACCCAATGTGGTAAGGAGCTATAGTCAGAAGGGTTCATCGTTCTTCCTGGAGTGAATGAATCCCTTCTGTATTTACCTTAAATAGGGTTTAGCAGATTGTTTGGCATCTTTTAGGGGGTGCCGAATTTACTTCTGCTCGTACAAACTGCGAATCGTTCTGCATTCTTCCGGGAGTGCAGAATGGTGTCGCTTTTGTAAGATCTTCAAATCCTCTCGGGGGTTGGAGGTTTTATTAACAGCGGACTGTTCGGGACCTCGTAGAGGTTCAGAATTTACTTCTGCTTCCACTAAATGTGATCCTCAGCAGATTGTTCGGCATCCCTTAGGGGTGCAGAATTTACTTCTGCTTTTATGTGTTTTTGTGTCGTCAATTTTTCCCATCCTCCTAGTCCAACCCTTACCATTTCCTTTCAATCCTTCCCTCTTATATATCGGGAAAATGATGCTAAAAACATATTGATGGCAAGGCACAAATCTCCAAATATCAAGGGGAACGTGCCATTTGAGCCAATTTGTTCTGATTCCTGATTCCTGATTCAGTCAACTGTTTTAAAAATTTCCTTACTCTTGGCAGTAGAGCAGTTATGAGGCTTTGTAGGGAATCAGTAATATTGAAAGCTGTTAATATCCAGTCAACGATATCTGAAAGTTTCAATAATCCAACGTTGGTTGTGATTTGGGGTCATTCGGGTTTTTTGATGCCCCTGGAATTGCTGGGTACTCCTTATCATCTCTATAAGTTTTTTGAAACCAGGAGGTTTTTGCTTCGGTTTTGAGTCAGCACTTTTCGTTTTTGTTTGATCATTTTGTGATGAAGAGGACATTCTGAGGCCTTTACGAGGAAGCTTATCAGAAGTCAGATTTTGTCTTTTCCTGATTCCTTCAACTTGCATGTAGGAAGGTCCTTCGCCTGGGTCGTCAGAGATATCCTCTTCAACTGGCAAGACTGGAAACGGGTTCCCAGGGTCGATGGAGTAATTCTTTTTAAGATTTCAGCGTAAGAATCTTTAGAGCGTTATTTCACGAATCACTTCAATTTCTCCGCACGCTGTATGTACGTGGGGCACACCGATAGATCATGAGGATTCTCCCCGCAGTAGCAACACTTTTCCGCTGCTCTTCTGCAGAGATCGTCCTGATGAGCTTCTCCGCATCGCAGTTTGTTGCAACAATAGGTTGCGTATGCCCTAGCTGTTTGCAGCTTATACAGTGCATTACCAGCGGTACATACAGCCGAGCAGGTAGACGAACTCAAATAATTTGGAAGTGCAGATCCGGAAAAAGTCACGCGAAACGAGTCCGATTGGTAAAATTTACCATCTATCGATTTGAAGTGCAATTGCTTACCGATGTCGATTGTTAAAAAACGCGTGTGTCCACTTCGAACATTCGGTTACGAATGTATAATAATAATAATAATAATAATAATAATAATAATAATAATAATAATAATAATAATAATAATAATAATAATAATAATAGTAATAATAATAATCATAATAATAATAATAATAATAATAATAATAATAATAATAATAATAATTATTATTATTATTATTATTATTATTATTATTATTCTCGTGAATACGACTTACTTTACTATGGGGTGCCTTTTCAAAATGTACCATCTGAGAGAGTGATAAGTTTTTGATCGTGAATATCTTTTGTTGTATCTAACATATCAACCTAATTGTTGCTATATGGCATCGGAAATATGATCATAATTTTATGATAAAATCTTCAGTTGTATGACATAATCTCAAATAATTCAAAATTAAACTTTTCTGTAATGTTTGATATCAACAAGTATCAAAGAGGAAAACTCATGACACGTGTTTGACTTTCTCGTATTTTAAGGCTCATAGCTCTGTGATCTGTAGAAGGATTTATATAATTTAACTACCGATAGATTCGAACTTTTTCAACTTGAACGTGTATTGCAACAACATTGAAGTGTTTCAATAGTACACTATTGAAAAACCTGTCTGATTTGACCCATGTCAGTACCAGCCAATCAGAAGGCTGGTTGTGAGAACAAAATATCTGCTGCTGTACAACTTCATCGGTATAAAAAATGAACATTTCACTTTTTCCAGAACATTTCATTTTTTACTGAGCAACGGTTGTCGAAGCAAAACGTACGCACGGAGAACCCTTCGATCATAAAATTGCGATATCGCAGTTCTTGATTTTTGCGATAGTTGATTTAACTAATTTCTTTTTGATTCATCCAATATGGTTTTTGTTTTGCATATATTCAAGTAGTATAAAAATATGTTGTTTTGAATGCTGTCAAATGCCGGAGACAGTTGAAAGCAAAACAATAATCGCAATGCAAAATCAACAACTTTTTTAGTTGAAATCTGTTCGCGTCGCTTCAAAATGTCAATGAAAACAACATCGATGGTTAAAGCGTTTGGTGAAATTGTGTTCATTCGATTTAAGAAATTTATGATAACAAGTGTTTATCTAACAGCGGTGTTGTGATAAAGTTAACCTTGTTTAAGATGAAACAAATTAGAAAATGTTAATGAATGATCATCTCGTAATCTTTCAGGTATGCGCAAAAATTTTATGCTTCAAATTCGATCATTGATTTACTTCCAGCAGACTGTTTTACTTCCAGCTGTTTGATACCGATGATGATGTTCATGCATTAGCAATAAAACTCTTTTTGACATGAATTTAATTTATAAAAGTAACAGGAGCGAAGGGTTTCAAACACACAGTGGCGCTGCGATTGAATGGCGCGTTGGAATTGCCGTCGGAAAATTCCAATTCCCAGCGGTGCACCCAAGCTCATATAAATTGACCAAAATTATCAGTGCATAACTTTAGTTCAACCGTTTGAAGGCATCATCTTTCAATACTCATTTTTTTCACTTTCAAACACTTTTCAAACAAATAAAACCGATTTATTTTTCAACTAACAGAATTTTGTTTCAATAACAACACCAGTCCTTTCAACTAAAATATTTGTTGAAATTGAAAGGTATGTGTCCTCACTAATTGACAGCATTTTTTTTTTCAAACAGTTATATTAGTTGTTTCAACCATCGTTTCTGCTAATCGAAAAACAAGTATGACAGTTTAGTTAAAACAACAATCGATTAGTTGTACCAAATTTTAACCAATCGAATTCAGAAAATCAACCAATATTCTGGTTGAAATGGGATCGCGGGTGGTTCCGTGCGGGAGAGCAACGTCGAAGACCTCACGATTTTGGAATGAGGTGAGCACCGAACATCAGAATTGTTCCAAAGAATAGTCGCAGGCGGACACACAGCAAAACCACACCGAAAACCCGGAATTTGAGTCGGAATTTATTGTGATTCCGCCCGAAATGGATTGTTTCATTTTCTTTGGAATCCAATTGGAAATCACAATGAATTTCGAGTCAAACTTCGAAGTTTACCGAGTGTACTCGTCAAGAGCCCTCTCGGTTCTGTCTGAATGCAGATCCTGTTGGTCGTGACAACTCAAGACACTTTATAGTCCCACAGGTTATCATTAAAAATTAATTGTATTTTCTCCATTTCCTACCAAAAGCATCAGATTCATAAAAATGAAAGTTGAAAAAGTTTGCGCCGTCACTAACACATTCATTTACAACGGCAACGATCTCACACAATGCGATAATAAAAGTATTTATGTAGAACATATATTTATACTAGTATGGGTGTCATTTCTAAATATGCCGTGCGAAACAGGGTTACCGCATATACTGTATTTAATTTCTCATGAAAATGTGGTGAAAGGAAAGAATTTCTTAACACCTCAAAAAAATCGACGTGTGTTTAAAAAGTATTTTTCTAAATATATTTCATGTTTCTATGTGGACTAAGAGATCAAGTACGCCCCATTTTTATTTTTTCGTAAAAATACATTGATGATAGCTATGGGAGATTTCGATATAGATACCTAAAAACAAGGTAATATTAAGGGGCAATTTACAATCTTAGAAACCCGGCCATTGTTGCAATATGCAAAAGCAGTTTTCTTCTTTTTCGGCCATTGTTGCGATATGCAAAAGCAGTTTTCTTCTCTGTCGTTGAGCGGAAATCAAAAGCGAAACACCTTTTTGTTTACTACACTTAGTAGTGAAGAAGGGGAATACTTGCACAATTCACAGAATCGATCAACTAACTGATATTGATAAGTGTGAAGGTAGCGTGCCTGTTTTATTGGTATTCACGACATCCAGTTATGTCTCTGACATTACACACCTGCCTTTTATTATTATTATTAAAATTACCCTTGTATAACCAAGATCTCGATACATTTCAGACCAAGCCGTTGCAATTGTCTCTTACTGAAATTTCAAATAGAACCAGCTTTCTTCGCACTACAAATTTATATTTACAAAATAATAAATTACATTTTAGGCTATATTAGCAATTTAAAAGGAATTGTTTCAAATTTAGAATAGAAAGTTTCAGAATAGTAGCTGTTTAATGCAACTAATCTGTACTCTATTGCAGGTGCATCGTTTTAAGCTCTTGTACTGAAAAGTGAGAAAGCTTGCACAATTCACCCAATCGGTCAACTGATATTCGGAAGTGTGAAGGATACGTGCCATTTTTTCCGTATTCACGACATCCAGTTATGTCGCAGGCCTTTTTTGTTGTCAGCCAATACTCCTTGCCCGTGTATTTATTCACATTAAATTCTTCCATCATCATTGGAACAGACCACGAGTTGGGTAAAATTGAGAGTATCCGTTTTTTATAATGCCTTGAGCACTCTACTTCGGTCAATATCGCCTTCAATTTTTCATCGATTGCTGCAGCCTTAGCTTTCACTGTCTGAAATTCTTCAGATTCGCTTTGTGGTGGATGGTCCTGATGCCTTCAACGATTCTGGAATACTTTTCTTGACGTTGGTTGTCAGATCTGAGGTTTCTTACTGCTATAGGAGATACATTAATTCCAGAAATATGTAGCTAGCGGTATTTCTTCTAAATTATTTTCCGATGTTACTAACGAAGCCTTCTTATAATCTGGCATCTCGTTGTCGCTGGAAGCTAGTTGCTGTGCACTTTCAACAGACAAAGGTCGGTATGAATATTTTTCATAGTAATTGCACACTGCTTGAAAGCATAGTGTTCAACTATACTATCTGTTACTTTACGATGCTTAGACAAACACGGTTTTCCATTATCACGAAAGAGTCTACAACAATTATATTTTTTCATCATTAAATCATACCCTCTGAATACTACAGTTTGTTAATGCTATTTTTCACACTGACGCTTTGTATTTTATCAATGTGCTTTTATAGTTGGGTGTAGGAAATCTTTTGCATCATAGGTAAACTTTTATACCTAAAAGTATGTATTTTTTCAATATGGAGGTTACGTCCTTGTTGAACTTCTGATTTTTATAGGCCAGCGATTTTTCTTCGATTTTGTTTTCAAAATATTTTGAAAACACCTACTTACAAATAATTTTTTCAGAATTTTATACGGATTACAAAAATAATAAATTTTGCGAACTCAGACGAATTTAAGAAAGGTATTCTCATGAAATTTCCATTTTCTCGATTTAGTTCCTAGTAGTAGAAGTAGCTTGCTATGAGCTTTTTCATTGAACGTAGCTTGGAGAATAATATCTCATTGTTCAGTTACATTTATTCCTATAAAAAACATCGTTTTCGAAAGTTGGTCCAGTTTTTCCTGGGGAACTTTTTTATTGATGATCTTTCTAAAATATTCATTAGTTTCCTTGTAATTTGAGATTTTTGTGACACAAAATTTAAAAACCTGTTTTAATCCACCTAGTGCTGTAATGATTTTTTAAGTGTTTTGTTTCGCACCATCGAGTGATGGTATAAAATTTTAAACACACTTTAACCTATAACTCCGGAACCGGAAGTCGGATCCGGATGAAATTCAGGAATTCTGTATTGGACCGGAACACCTTTCATTTGAATCTAAGTTCGTCAAAATCGGTTCAGCCATCTCCGAGAAAACCTATTGGGATTATTTGAAACATACACACACACAGACATTGCTCAGCTCGATGAACTGAGTCGAATGGTGGATGACACTTGGCCCTCCGGGCCAATTTCTACTAGTCGGTTTTTCAAGAGTGATTGCATAACCTTTCTTAAATTCAATAGCAACCTATGGGACCAAGAGACCTTTCATTTGAATCTACGTTTGTGAAAATCGGTCCAGCCATTTCCGAGGAAATCGAGTGCAAATTTTTGTTACATACACATATACACACAGACATTTGCTCAGTTCGAGCTAAGTCGAATGGTATATGATATTCGGCTCTCCTGGCTCGGTTAAAAAGTCGGTTTTCATAGTGATTGCATATCCTTTCTATATAAGAAAGGCAAAAATCGTACTTAAAAATAACTAAGAATTTTGAAAAATAAATTTTATTTTCGATTTCACAAAAACAGGAAGATTTTTTTTTCAGTGTATATTTTTTAGAAAGTTCAATTGATTACCTACACCTTCTTCTTGGACATATTTTTTGTAGAGGCTATAGATTTCTGGTCATGAGAGAAAAACATTTCTAGATCAATAAAAATACTTTATTCGCTATAACGAGCAAACATGCCAATGGAAGAGGGTCGTGCCAACAGTCAGCCGATTCCGCATGGAATTGCTCTATATGAGAAACCGAAAAATATTCTACGTTTTTAACTTTGCCACTTTTAGTGACAGTATAAATATTTTAACAATCTTCACCCTGTAATTCCAGAACCGGATGTCGGATCCGAATGAAATTCAGGAATTGAACCGAAATTTGTGAAAATCGGTCAAGTAAAGTGAGTAAGAATAATTTTGGAATATATGGCCACTGTTTCCGGTGCTTCCGGAATTAAAATCGGGAGCCTAGATAACCGGTTCAGCCATCTTCGAGAAAATTGAACGGATTTTTAAGAAAGTAAAAAGGAAATCATACATACATACTCACACAGATTTTTACGATCTCGTTGAGCTGAGTCAAATGTTATATAATACTTGTGCTCACCTGAGCTCCGATTAATAGTTGGCTACTCTAGCAATTCCATTATCTTTATACACAAATTAGCTAAAAAGGTATAGCAGAAATTTACTTATCAAGGGTATATCTCATTCTCCAGTGACTTGACAGGATGCATTATTATACATTAAAGATAGTTAAACATGGTAAAAAACGAGTGCGTCACTTAAATCAGAACGTTACTAAAAGTAACAAACATATTTCCTGTTTTTTGTGTGATGAATCCAGAACATATATAAAATGTTTCTGAGCAGAAAGTAACTTTTGTTTTCAGTAATTTGCGTCAACCATATTTTTGCTGGCCTCAAGAGGGCATTTTACTTTTTCTTTTTTTGCTAGAGATCAGGACGTCAAACAACACTTAACATTTAACTTTAAGTGGTATACACTGACGTAATTGTTACATTACTTTAGGTAACTAAATTCATCCTATTTTGATATAAATAACAACTGTTGATTGGGTTAAAACTTTGTTTTGTGCATTTGATCGAGTTATCATCCATTTTGTTAAAACAGGAAATATTCTCAGTCGTTTTCTTAATGTTTGTCCTGTTAACAAAATTCCAACATTTTTATAAATCAACCGTGATATGTGATTGATGGAAACAATTCCTAAATAAATTTCAATTACTTTTCTACACACTAAAGTAGACAACAGCACACTAGATGACTAATGCATTATGGTTAGAATGTTGTGTATAAATTATTCTTTTTTTTTCAACAATAATTTCGTACAGCACTGGACAATATCGTTTAAATCAATAATTCGTTACATAAGATGGCCATCAAAGGACCGTATCTTCCCTAATATATACATGCTCCAGATACAAGGCACTAAATATTCAAGACAAAATATTCATTGAAGTGTCAATTGATAGGATCGATTTATTTACTAAATTAGTTTATAATGATTATTAATTTCACCTAATTCTCCTGATTTTATCAACATCTCAACAAATATGATATTCAAAAAGCATACTTGATCTCGCTACGATACTCTGTCACTTATTGGCAACATTGACTTTCAGACACTGTTATTTATTTTAAATATTTTAGTTAATCATTAACTACAACATTTTATCGCTGCAGCAGTCACCTTAGTCAAATGAAGCTTTATGCAGCATCTACCAACTTATCTTCTTAGATGTTTCCTTCAACGAAACGCAAGCAACTACTGCTCGACTTTATGTGTACTCATGCATGCGGCAGTATTGTTTCAGAATGGCGTGTAGGAAACACGCCTCTTGATTGTTATGAACCAATCAGTATCATCCATTTTCATTCCTTTTTACTATGTATCTTTCTTTATATAGCAGACGATATTGCCTTACTGCGCATAATACCGAAAACATAGGGAAATGTACACTCAAAACAATAATCATGTTATAGTTACGTGAAAAGTTATGTGAATATTTTCCACCCTACTTTTCAGGTAGGTTTTAATGGACTGGCATTTAGAAACTGTTTAATGCATAATCCAGTAAAAGTGAGGTAAAATGTAATGTACTGTTCATATCACATTTACTCATCAGTTCATATCAAATTTAGATACCAGAGAATTACTATTGTATATATTGGTTGAAGTCAAAAGGGAGATTTCAGATTTTTATATAAATCTATGAAATGCAAAACACAATGAAAAATAAAACATTTATTTCAGAAAATTAGCATATAATTTCAATAGCTTAAAAAGCAACTAATAACGTCGTGGTATCTCAAATCGACAAGCCTACAGAAATCGTTTTCGTTGTCACTGCCATCCAACCGAAGCCGAAGTCGAGATCCGAGAAATCCCCCAATACTACCGATGCAATTTGATGCCGCATTACATGGTTCCAGTGTCTCTAGCTTCATGCCGATTTTGAACTCGTTTTTCGGGCAAACTTCCGGGCTCACGCAGACACTCAGTTCACTCTAACACATGGAAACTTTCATACTGGAATGGTCCGGTCGATGTAGTGAATTGTAATTAAATAACATTTCTCGCAAATATTTACACTAATTAAACTTTGAGGGCCCCTGTTCGCCATTTTCAAAATCGAATTTTTCACAATGGAAAATCACGTAGATTGTTTGACGTTTGGTCAATTCACGTAAACCTTATGTGATGACTCTATTCATTTTAGGGGATGTTCGTATAACATTTATTTTCGTCACGTAAAATATTCAATTTGACATTTGAAACCATTTTACGTGATTTTTCAAGTGAATCGATCGTGAATTTTTATTTGAGTGTAATTGTAAAACCGTCATTTATACCCTTTTACCTTTCTCATATAGAAAGACTATTCAATCACCGACTTTTGAACCGACTGTCATATACTATTCGAATCAGTACGTCGAGTACGCAAAATCTCTGTGTGTGTCTGTATGTGTGTATATGTATGTGTGTTTGTAACAAAAATGTCCACTCGATTTTCTCGGTTATGGCTGGATCGACTTTCTAAAACCTAGATTCAAATGAAAGGTCTTTTAGTCCAATAGGTTGCTATTGAAATTTACCCGCATAGTACTTCTGACGTAACGGGGTAAAATGTGCAAAAAAGGGAGAAAAAGTGCGCTCAATTTTCTCAGAGATCACTCAATCGATTTTCTTCATCTTAGATTCAAACTAAAGGCCTTATAATCCCATAAGTTGCCACTGAATTTCATCTAGTTCCGATTTCCGGTTCCGGAGTTACGGGGTAAAATGTGCAAAATGAACTGAATCTGTGCAATCGATTTTCTCAGAGACCGGTAATCCAATTTTCACAAGCTCAGGTTAAAATAAAGCTCTTACAACCCTGTATAATCCTTCAACCAGGCAGGTATGGTTAGTTGATTACCAAACACGTTGTTTATTGCTATACTGGAATATCGTTCTTGGCTCCGGAAGTACCGAGAAAGTGCTCGTGTATTCCAAACTGGAAAACGCTCAAATTTTTCAGAAACTGATAGCCCGATCTTCGCACACACAGATTTAAATGAAAAGTATTATGTTTCCATAAGTTGATGTAGAATTTTATCCCGATCTAGCAACCGGTTCCGGCAATGCTGTATAAATTTGCAACCTGTCATATAGAGCGATAATGCAAAACCTGTTTTAATTCACCTAGTGGTGTAATTATGCCATTCTCATTTTTTTTGGTATGAAAAATGCCTTACACTTCACTGTACGAGGCTGGGTGTCAGTTAAAAAAAAATGCAAAAATAACCGCGTAACCTTTTTCTATCATAATTTTGAACGCTTAGAACTCATTCATTTGTTGATGATTTTATATAATTTAACTACCAATCGATTCGAAAACATTCAACTTAAACTTATGCGGTAACGTGATTTAAGTATTTCCATTGCATACCATTGAAAGATTGGATTGAATTCACCTATGTTTTCACGAGCCAATGACAGTCTCAGTGAATGATGTCAAACTCTCGTCCGATTTGCGCAGTATGAACTATTGCACAAAAGGGAATCTATAAATATATGCCCGAATAGATTTCTCTGTATAATTTATTTATTTAGGTATAATCAACAGGCACAATATGGTCCTAATGATAATTTCTAGTAATATATAAAAAATTTCCAAGTATCCTACTGCGTGATAGATTGAAGTCAAATCCTGATGAAACGCGGTTGAATGATCTCTGCAAGCCAATAATAGCATTGTTAGCACCGTAGTTAGTTCGTCGTAAAGGAAGTCGAAGAAATGCACTGTTGCGAAGAGCCCGGGGTCGGACGTTGATATTAATTTCGCGGAGCAAAGCAGGGCAGTCAATCCTATCGGTCAGAACATCTGCTATCAATAAAGCACGTGCAACATCTCGACGAACTTGTAGTGTATCGAGACCGATTTATAACCCGCGACTTACGTAGCTTGGTAGTTGGTGAGGATTGTTCCACGGTAAGCGCCGTAGGGCGAAGCGAATGAATCTGCGTTGTATCGAATCGATTCTATGAGCTCCGTTTATGTAGTGAGAGTTCCAAACAACAGAACAGTACTCCAAGGATGAACGAACGTGCGAGCAAAACAGAGATTTTAAACAGTGCACGTCTGTAAAATGTTTAGCCATCCTCATTACAAATCCTTTAGTTACGATATAGCTGATGTGTTGCTTGAATGTCAGTTGCTCATCGAGAAAGACACCAAGGTCTTTAACACACGTCGTTCTGACTATCGGGGATCCTTCCAGAAAGTAATCAAAATGAAATGGCTCTTTCTTCTTCGAGAACGTGATGGTCGAGCATTTGTCAGGATTCAATTTCATACGGTCTACTTTACACCACTCGGCGAAGCTCAACAACTGTCGTTGGAGAAAACCTGCATCTTCTGGGCTTCGAGTGTAATAGTAGATCTTAACGTCATCGGCAAACGATAGACGAGGGCCCACTATAGTAAAGTTGACGTCGTTGAAATACAGTAAAAATATTAAAGGCCCGAGATGACTACCCTGCGGAATTCCGGACGAAGCGATAAACTCATTGGAAACGTGATCGCCGATTTTCACTGCTAAGCGACGATCTACAAGATATGACTGCAGCCACCGATGGATGTTAGAGCCGAATCCAAGTCTTTTCAATTTAGCAATTGTTATATTGTGATTTATTATATCCTGCTTTAGTTTACCCATGGCTTATCTTGATTCTCCGGTAACTAGCAGGCCAATTTAGAATAATCGGCGATAGATTTTTCGAACCTAATTTGATGCGCTTGTATCTCTGTGATTTATTGATAAATTTACCTCATTTAACTTGGTTCGAAAAAGTTAAAAATGTTTTAATTTGTCAACGGGCAGTGATAGTGCGGATAGTGCATACTGAAATCTCTATTTACACACGAACAACACGGTGGCGCGCAAATAAATTCAGTATAAAGTTGTGTTATGATGATAATCATAGATAATTCTTTTTCATTAAATGTAGCTAAATACAAAGAACTACCTCTCAGCATAATCCCTCAGACCCAATTATTAAACCAAACAATAATCGTGTAACCTAATTGAATAGTCAGAAATTGATTTAGTCGTATAAAGTATAATATTTTGGTCTAATCTTGCTTCCAAAAATCTTATAGAAGGGATCCAGACTAAGTGTAGCAAAAATAATGCAATGCAAATCGTTATTCAGTATCGATTTGAACAAGCTGTTGTCCCACCAGGAATAAAA
The DNA here is from genome assembly GCF_030247185.1 of Malaya genurostris. NCBI lineage: Eukaryota > Metazoa > Arthropoda > Insecta > Diptera > Culicidae > Malaya > Malaya genurostris. Next base: position 130,806,048 of record NC_080572.1, read on the forward strand.
CGCTTCAAAAGATTCGAAACTTAGTACAAATAAGTTGCACCGACTCACATATATAGAATTATCAGATACAATAAAATTAAGTATTAGAGATAAACTCAAGACAAGCTGATCTGCGATGTAAACATGTATCATTTTAATCCTTACTAAACTCGGGTTACCGCCAGTTTCAGTGAAATTATCATTTACATCAAAACAATTGTTACATTGTTAGCAACAAAGGTAAACAAATAAGCAGTTTTGAGTATCGGCTCCTAACTAATCATGGGTTTTTCATTGTTTTTCATATTCCTAAAAATCTTGTATCTAGTGTGGTGGACGAGAACAAGTTTCTCAACGTATCCGGTTGGATTAAATAGTTTCGAGTGCATATTAAGCTGTATTTTTGGAAAAAAATTTAGTCGCTGTGTACATAAGCCATCTCGCTTACGAAAACACAATGGAGGTCACAATGTAGTGCAACGCTTGTGCTTGCGATATGGTTATAGAAGGTAGAGTTGTATGTCGTGATTTTCGCTGTTCTTCTTTCCATTTAAAATGTGCAAAACTTACCATTGCTGAACGCGATTTAATTACTAGCAAAACCAACTTATTTTGGATGTGCACTGCCTGCACTAAAGTAATGGCCAATGTCATTTTTCAGAATGCAATATCTTCCACCAATACGGCTCAGCAATTATTGAATGACGAATACATTAATACATTGCATGAGCTGAAGAGGGAGATAAAACAAAACACTGCGAATATAAATAAAATTCTCAATCAAACCACTTCTCGAAAAACGAACAACAGCGATGGCCAAGGAACGGGTAAGGAACGACGACTATCGGATGCTGACGAAAAATGTTCAAGTTTTCAAGGAACAAAAGATGTGGCACCAAGCGTTACTATACCTCTTGCTGCTAAACTGTCTGAGAGTGAACATTTTTGGCTGTAACTGTCTGGTTTTGCTCCTGAAGCTACTACTCAACAGATAATGGATTTAGTGAAGCAAAATCTCAATACCGATGAAGCGGTTAACGTTACAATGTTGGTTCCGAAGGGCAAAAGTATCGATGAGTTAACTTTCGTGTCGTTTAAAGTGGGTATCGGTCTACATTTCTAGGACACAGCACTGTCAGTGGATACTTGGCAGAGGGGTATAACTTTCCGAGAGTTCGATTTCGATCACACAACTAGTCGAATCCTTTTCGTTTCAAACCGGTATAAACAACATCCTTTGCTGACCAGCAGATCGCTTTCACACACGCAATCAAACCCAAATTCGCAGCAGATTCCAACCTCAGCTCAAGTGCAGCACAATGAAACCGCCAGTAAACAGTTGGCCGCTACCGTCCCACACTCGCTTACCATTTACTACCAGAATGTAAGAGGTCTCCGAACTAAAACCAATGACTTGTTCTTAGCACTCACACAGTGTGACTACGATATCGTGGTATTGACATAAACCTGGTTGAATAAGTCTTTTTCGAATATCGAGATCACCGGAAACTATTGCTTGTATCGATGCGATCGGAACCCTTGTACCAGCACTCTTCAACGAGGCGGCGGTGTGTTGGTTGGTGTGAATGAAGAGTTGAACAGTATCTCGATCACTGCAAACAATAGCCAGCAACTAGAACAAGTGACCGTTAGAATACAATTGAAGTCCGCTTCCCTTTGGATCTGCACTATTTATCTACCGCCTAACTAGAACGTGGCTTTGTATAAGGCCCATTAGTCTCGCATTCAAGAAATCTTCGAACCAGTTGAAAGTGATTTTATTGTAGTCAGGGCTTGCAAATTGAAGCAACGAACGGTAGGAGACATAACTCATTCTCTCACATATTCATGAGTGTCTGTGTTGGTACCATCGCTCGTGAATCGACGGCTTAACAGATCGGCTGAAAAGTTCGTATCGTTTCTATGAGAGGGCGCCACTAGAATTAAATCCATACCATTTTCAGTTAGTACCAACCTTCAAAAGATACGAGTATAAATTTGACAGCTTTCTGATTATTAGTTTGTGAGATATTGCCTTTTAAGTGAAGCTACTTTTGTTATTGTGAAAAAAATGGAAAAAAAGGAATTTCGTGTGTTGATGAAACACTACTTTTTGATGAAAAAAAGTGCCGCCGATACCAAAAAATGGCTTGATGAGTGTTATCCAGACTCTGCACCGGGCGAAGCAACAATTCGTAAGTGGTTTGCAAAATTTCGTACTGGTCATATGAGCACCGAAGACGATGAACGCAGTGGACGTCCAAAAGAGGCTGTTACCGATGAAAACGTGAAAAAAATCCACAAAATGATTTTCAATGACCGTAAAGTGATTTTGATCGAGATAGCTGACACCCTAAAGATATCAAAGGAACGTGTTGGACATATTATTCACGAATATTTGGATATGAGAAAGCTTTGTGCAAAATGGGTGTCGCGTGAGCTCACAATCGATCAAAAACAACAACGAAAAACCATGCTGAAATTGAACGAATTGGGCTTCGAATTGCTCCAGATTTGGCCCCCAGTGACTATTTCCTGTTCTCAGACCTCAAGAGAATGCTCGCTGGTAAAAAAATTAAAAGCAATGAAGAGGAAATCGCTGAAACTGAGGCCTACTTTGAGGCAAAGGACAAATCGTACTACAAAAATGGTATCGAAAAGTTGGAAGATCGCTATAATCGCTGTATCGCCTCTGATGGCAATTATGTTGAATAACAAAAACGAATTTTGGCAAAAAAATGTGTGTTTCTATTAAACGATACGAACTTTTCAGCCGAACTGTTATGTTCATTCAATTTGACATTCGTGAAGCCTTTCCTGACGGCATGAACAAAATTGCCCATGAAGCGGCGTCCTGTGAGATGCTTCATGGTTGTTATAACGCCGTGAAGCAGTATGATTCAGAGCAAAATGGTTCAATAAGAGAGGTGCGTTATTAAAACTTTTATTCTTTCATTCTCTCGAATTTGTATCGTAGCCGCTTTTCAGTGTAGGAAGTCAACAGTGTAAAGCGTATTTTCTAAACACTTATTCGTTTACATTTTGGAATGGCTCCAAAGCGAAAATTGTTTAAAAAACCCTAAATACCTCTTAAGACAAAGATATTGTCAGTCACAGAAGTGAACAATAATATGGTTTATTGTCGAGTTGATGCTAGCTGTGCCTATACACAATCACAACTAAATGCGCACAATTTTGCTCGGCACATATCAGTATACCACCCAGATGTGTACAACTTACTGGAACTGGGTGAGCCTATTCCTGAGGACGAAATCGCGAAGCGAAAAGCAATACATCCTTTAATAGATACAAAACACTACGAGTACGCAGTTGTTAGAGTTTGCAAGCAGCGGGTGCTGGGTGGTTTAATTAAAATGATCACAAAGCATTGCCAGCCATTCAACATGCTAAATTGGGAGGGCATGCACGATATTGTCGATCATCAACTATCTCCATTTGGAATTCATATCAATAATAGAAATATTATAGAATATGTTAAAAAGGTCAGAGATGAAATTGATAGAATTATCACTTCTGAGGCTAAAAATGAAATCGTATCAATCAAATTTGATACAACAACGAAGCGTTATAGAAATGTGCTCGGGTTGAACGTACAGTTCTTGAAAAATACTACACTCGTTAAACGAACTATTGGTGAGTAACAATTAATCAATGGATATAGAATTTTTTAAAATAGTAAATGAGTATATTCTATTTTTATGTACAACTTGAAAAACTCCCAAAATAATCTTATATTCAAATTATTCATAGTAAGTTGATTAGCAGATGAACTGTAATTGTAACTTTAATCAATTGCAGCTCATGCAATATGCTCTTACATTCATTCAATGAATATCAATAACTATCCAATAAAATATGATTATTACTATATATATCTGTTTATATAGCCTCGGTCGAAAAAATTATTAATTCAAAAACAAGAAATTTTGTGGATGAGATCTGGTGATACTTCCTCGTTATATTAACTATATCAATCTTTTGTACAGGAATGATAGAATTGCATGAAAAACATACGGCACAAAATTTGAAGAACAAAGTATTGGAAATTTGTCAGAAATTCAAAATTGAGCCATGGCAACTGCATACGTCAACAGTTGATAATGCTAGTAACGTAGTTGCAGCTGTACGTGAGTTACAGAGCTCTCAACGCGAAGAAAGATGTCAACGGATAAATGATCTATCTGAATTTCTTCAAAATTTTTCGGAGGTCCCAAACTTATAACAAAACTCTAATATTGATTTGAATAGTTACGACGAATATGTACACGATAGTATTGAGAAAATCTCGGATACAGGTATAATTGATGAAATTAAATCTGTAACTGAAATGCTTGGTGATCACGAGTTGTCATGTATTCGTTGTGGAGCACATACTCTTAATCTGGTCGTGACTGATCAAACGTCGGGAAGTAAGAATAAGGATACTGCGCTTAAAATTTCAAAGATTGTTGAGGTCGTCAAATCCTACAGAAGGGTAGAACATAAAAAAGCTTTTCTTTTAAATCAACAAAAACTACCTCCTATTCCGAATGCAACTCGTTGGAATGTACATTATAGTTTAATGAAATGTCTTAAAGACAATCAAGCGTTTTTCGACAGATTAGCCATCAATTCACCAGTGTTAGGTAAAACTCTATATTATACAATTGTCACATTTTTTGATAACGACCAATAAGCCACCTGTCTACATCATCTTTGAAGCGGAGCTGCAATCGAATCATTGAAAATATAGTGTTATTTTTAACATTAGATGAAAGAAAAAACTTTTTTTTGTTTGATGCAACTTAACGAGTAGCGAATTCATTTCCAAAGTGAATGTTGATAGGTGTGTTGTCCGTTATCAAAGTTAGTAACATTTTATTTTGTTATACAAATATGATTAAAACCAGGCACGTACCCAGAGGGGGGGCCGAAGGGGCCCGGGCCCCTCCCGAAATCGAACTAAAGTAATTTCCTTTTTGGGATTTTTAACTTTTATTTCCGGAATCAGGAACAGAAATGAGTTTTTTGGTTATCAACTAAGAAGATGTGCTAAGTAGAAGATTTTACCAATCAGTTTTAAATTACCCGCTTCTTTTTGCAATTGAATTCATTTTCGAGGCTCAAAAGTCGGGTTTCACAGTGATTGAAATCAATGTCAAAATTATAGGAAATGGATGACGATGAAGTGCTGAGCAAACATACCATAGTTTCAGCAAGATTCTGCGAATGAAAAAGATGTTCTGCCGCTGGATGTTGCACTTGCATACTCAGGATAAAAAAGATGAACGCGAGCACACTTCAGAAGCATGTTCGTCTATGCTGATGATGATGGTGTCGGTTGGTTACTGTTGACTCACTCCATTATTATACGCCAGAGAACAGGACATTACCGATTTCGGTAACATAAGTATAAGTGTGAATTATTGGAGCGATTGAAAATCGGTGTGGGCTCTGAAAAATTTATGTGAGTTCCGTTTTGGAGTTTTTGAATGCTACTAAGAAATTTTTTCTTTATTTTTAAATTTTATACTCATCACCCTGTAAAATTTTAAATATATTCAAAAATATAAACTCGAAAAAAAGTCCGCGAACTCCAAATTTTCTTTAAAGAATGAAGCACGGAATTGGTATAGCGAACAAAAATAAAATCGCGGCAATTTCAAAAATCGGTAAATTTTTAGAAACGTCTTCTAAAAACGTGATTTTCAAAAGTCTCCAAAATTCTGCAACTGAAACATGTCTACAGCTTATTTTATAAAGCTGCTGATTTACAAACAAATCTGCAGGCATCTCTGATCCAGACACGGAAGTTGACTTGATGAAATTAAATAGAATCATGTGGGATTATAAGGCACTTCATTTGAATATAAATTTGTTAAAATCGGCTTGACCATCTGTTCGACAAATAACAAACAAATTTGGCAAAACTAGAAAAGCTTACTGAATAATTTCGAAATATTTTTTTCTTCTTACATCGCTGCTTATAAGAACACACCATTGAAATTGAAGGTTTTAATACTCATCACTCAGCTTTCCCGGAACTAGAAGTCTAATCCGAACTATGGGACTAGGACTAAAAGAAATGTAAAAATCGATCCCTTCCCTTTGACACATAGATAAAAGATAGATAGATAAAGATCCTTCTTCAATAAAAAATAAAACAAAAAATACTAAAGGTACAATAATCATCACTTATTTTAGACGCATTATTTCATATTTGTGGGCCCCTCCCGAAACGAAATCCTGGGTACGGGCCTGATTAAAACTGCTTCCAGATCTCTCTTCCCATTGGAGTTTCATTAGCAATTTCTGTGAAGCTTTTTCTCCGCTGTATTAAGCCACAGTTCGTGTTCAAATGCTGGACTGTCCGTTGAGCGACTTCTATTTAGAATGGCTCAAAGTTCGAGGTAAAATTTGTACTTTACCGGATAGTAATATCTTTAAGAAAGGGATAATAAACTTAATAAACACCAGAGAGAAAATAATTTTCAATAACGTTGTTTACAATGGAGCTTTGTACATGGATCCCCGATTCGTTTATGAGGGATCTACTATATTCACTTCAAGTCAAAAAGAAGATATAGTTGTGAGTGTTTTGATTCGCAATTTAGGGTGATAAATGTATCATTAATATGTTTATATTATTTACATTTCCTTTAGGCATATCTACTATCAGTGTGGAGAAAAATTAATATGTCCTGCGATGCGGATAAACCGTTACAAAAATCTAACAATATTCATTTAACCGGAATAGGATTCAATATGGACCAATACATAAGTCAAATGTTTGGAGAAGGATCATCATCTTCAGAAACTGGGGAACAGCCGGTAGAAAAAGCGATCAGGAACATTCAATTTCAAAAACGTCAATCAGCATCAGATAGTTCATTTAGAGTTGCGGACTATTGGTATAAACAAAGATTAACTGATGAACGACTATGGCGAATTGCAAAAGAAATTTTTACAGCTGCTTCTACCCAAGTATCCGTAGAGCGGGATAATTTGTTTTTCTCCTTGATATTAACACCACATAGACACAGCATTTCAGTAGAAAACTTGGAAAATGTTCTTCAAATTAAGTTGAACGAAGATTTGATAGATCAAGCCATACAAATGGCGTTTTTCCCTACTATCTCTTCAGAATTATTAGTTTAAACCCTTAATTTGCCCCCCCCCCCCCCTTCAGGGCTGGCAATAATCAACTCAGTACTTCATCATCACCGAGTTCAGCTCACCTGCAAATCTGTTTCAAAAGCATCGCTGAACGAGTTGAGTAACTGGGACCCATTAGAGAAAACATCGTCTCAACATCGTAGTGTCAAGCAATCAGCAGATGAGCGCTGACTGCTCATCAAATATTAGAACCCACTGAGAGACGATTTGTGAGTTGTGATTTGATGTGTTTGTACATCAACACATTGAATCAGATTCTTATGAAACTGTCTCGCTTGTATTCCCCACCCACCAGAGTTGCCATGGGCGGCCAATGTTCGAATCGATGCCATTTCAATCAATTTCTCAAGACATGTTCTCGCATGCTGGAGAACGCATTCGTTTCAGTAGCCAGTTGTGTTTAGCTCGAGACATGAAATTGAATCGTTTATTGTATACATAACACTACGGTTCGACATTTGTTTTAGTACATTAATGCTCGTGTTCGTTTTGAGTACCAGCAAAAACAAAACCGAAAATCTGGGTTGTGTTGGCAGCTCTGTAGTTTAAGAATACACTCACCGGTGTAGCTCGGTACAGTGATGCCAAACTCAGTACTCACTTTTTAAAACTAGGAATGAGAGTTAAATGCTATGAAATCAAAACTGAGAACCATCAATACCATCATAATTTGATGTCAGCGGTGCTCTGTATAGGTGAGTGTGTTTGTTTAAATCAGCGATGATTTTCATCTTTACCATCATTTTTCGGATTGCATCGTAAATCATGTGGTGAGCTGATGAATAGAAAAAATCAAATCTTATGAGCGAGTTTTTGCCACCCTTGCTCCCCTTGTGCCGTTTTAAACGCGGAACGATAGAGTGATGTTTGGAAGAAAATGTATACCCATTTGTCAAAGTAATTATTTCTCAGTACTAGCAACTTGCAACTACATATATATATATATATATATATATATATATATATATATATATATATATATATATATATATATATATATATATATATATATATATATATATATATATATATATATATATATATATATATAACTATATATTCTCGTGATACGTGAAAAACATAGTTAAGGATTTACAAAACGAAAATAAACATAGATTTACTCTTTTGCGAAATGAATGAACTCTTTTGCTAAAGAAGTTGAACAAATTAAACCATATTCTAAACATTTCTGGAAATTTTGTAAGGTTCTTAAGGAACCTCAGAAACCAATTGCTGCTCTCAAGGAAGGAAATCAAACACTTCTTACAAATGGCGAAAAAAGTCAAAAACTTGTTCAGCGGTTCGAGAGTGTTTTAATTTGAAGGTTGTGAGTCCTATTGAAAATGAAGTCTCATTGAAATATGATCATATTTCAACTAAAGTGTTATTATTGAATGACATTTTTGACACGAATTTTGATGAAATTAAGTCAATCATTAGGAAACTTAAAACTTCATGTTGTTTGCTCCTGGCAATGATGACATTTTCTTCCCGATGTTGCCTTGAGACTCTTGGTTAAAATTTTCAACAAGTGTTTTTCTTATGCTTACTTCCCAAAAAGATGGAAAGTAATTCCTATCCTCAAACCTGATAAAAACCCAGCAGAAACATAAAGTTATCGACCAATTAGTTTACTTTCTTCTATCAGTAAACTTTTTGAAAAAATTGTTGAGAATGATGTCTCATATAAATGAGAATTCAATTTTTCTACCAGATCTGTTTTAATTGCGTCATGAACATTCAATTACTCATCAACTTGTCAGAGTAAGGAACATGATAAAAGCAAATAAATCTTCTGAACTTCCACTAAAGTTGTTCTTTTAGACATAGAAAAAGCATTCGACAGTGTTTGGCACAAAGGTTTAATATCAAAAATGTCTAATTTCCAGTTTCCCATTTATTTGATCAAAATGATTCAAAATTATTTAATTGATCGCACTCTTCAGGTTAGCTATCAGAATTGTAAATCTGAATTGCTACTTGTACGAGCAGGTGATCCGCATGGTTCGAGCGTAGCTCCAAACTTGTATAATATTTTCACTTCTGATCTTCCAAATCTACCAGCTGGTTGTCAGAAATCGCTATTCTGTGACGACACAAGTCTGTTAGCCACATGTAGAAATCTAAGAATGATCTGCAGTCTTAAATATTTTCAGTGATTATCTGTCAAAATGGAAAATAACCAAAGAATAATCACATTCTCAAATGGAATGGCTTTGAATTGACATGGTCTGATCAAGCAAAATACTTATTTTTATAGTATGATAAAAAAAAATTACTTTCAAATATCACATTGAAGAAATCCAGGCAAAGTGTAAAAAATATATTAAATGTTTATATCCTCTTACAAACAGAAATTCTAAGCTCTGTCTTATTAAATTATTAATTTATAAACAAATTTTGAGACCAACCATGCTTTATGCAGTACCAATTTGGTCAAGTTGTTGTTTCTCCACGAAGAAAACGATTCAAATTTTTCAGAATAAAATTCTGAAAATGATCTTGAAGCGTCCTCCCTGGTACTTGTACTAAATGGTATTTGTACTAAATGAGTTACACAGATTAACAAATGTAGAACTATTAGATGTAATGTCACATACTATTATAAGCAAATTCCGACAAAAATCGATGCAAACTTTAATTGAATTGATTCGCTCTCTGTATTAGTTAGTAAGTTCCTTTTTCCCATTACACAATACAAGTAGGTTTACAATTTTACCTATTCAAAAATCACAGAACTGCGGAAGCAAATGATGTCTTTATGGTAATAACCAAATCATGTAAATAATAGGGCTGAAAAGTCACCACTTGTGGCTGAACACCCAATTCAAATCTTAGTAATTAAATGTTAACTCATATTCCAATATATAGTTATTAAATAAAATTAGAAGGTTGTATGCAAGACACGACCGATGACGATTACATTAAAAATGAAATAATGCTAAGGTACCCATAATAAATACAAAAATAAAGATGATGATGGATGCACTTGAAGGCACAAATTACAAACTTGCTCTACTTTTAGTGTTTACATTTTTGGCGAATGATCAAAATGACAATTAGATTCTTTCAGAACAATTGATTGTACTTTATTTTTTGCCTTCAACAAACTTTTACATTTGACCATTTTTGGAAAATATACTTCAAATGAAAGTCAATTATGATGATTTCAAAGTTACCTAAAAGATCACTTTTGGATACGAAGAACCTCAAGATATAAATCTGGACAAATGAAACGATTTTATATCATAATAGTGTGCAAGACAGAGAACGTACAAACTTAATCATTTTATAAACAGCGATTAGAGAAGATTTTAAATATTTTCATCGAAAAATTTGAGTAACCGTCAACCAATAAACTCAGTAATAGTGTAATTTTAATGATCCTTCGTTAAAAAGCGTCGATAATCTTCGAAAAGTGTCTGAAAATAGAATGGCAGCCAGGGCCGGTGAAACATGTTAATCCCAGGTGGGTAATTTTTCGTACCGGGGGGAACGACCCACCATTTCGAAGTATTATTGTATAAGTAAAAATTATATTTATCCTTTAAAAGGGAAAGGTCGATTTTTGCTTAAAATTTTGTTTCGGTGTAGCTTTGCATGAGACGCGAAAATTCGAAATCTGAAGCGTTTTTGGTATTTTGTATTGAAACAAAATTGCGCATTTAAATCGATCGAATACGACCTAAAACTACTGTGGGGTTGTTCGAGCTGTTGACGTAGATAACTACTTTCAAAATCACTGATGGAAGGTGCTGAACTGGTTCATCCAGTACTTCATAATCGAAAAGTAATGCCTTGGTATTACGTTTCTATTGGCGTTCTCTCCATTCTCTCGTCAGACACTCTAACTAACCAGATCTTTTGCCAGATTTTTCCAGATTTTCCCAGATTTTGTCAGATTTCCCAGTTCTTTATGGGTTTTGGCCTCTATAAGATAGGTGGTGAGACCTTTTGTTTTGCTCGCTGAAAATGAAGCCCGGTCAAAATTTCCTTGTATATAGTAGATCCAGACAAATCCAGATAAATTTTTGAATCAGAGACAGATTTTTGAAAAAATAAACTGGCAACTCTGGCCACCAGTGTTTTTCAATGCAAAACGCCATGAGAATCCTTCCAGGTCGGGACTCAAGCATACGACAACTGGTTTGTAAGACCAGCGCTCTATGCATTGAACCGCCAACCCATGATCGAAACCATCGAGAATTTCCTCGGATACGAAGCAACAGCTGATTTTCGATCAAAATGTGTCTCGTGCGTATCGAGCGGCACACGAAACAAATCACACAACACATTGTTCAAAGAGTCCCGGGACTGGCCCAAAGATGACATTTGTGATGTCGAACAAACCTTATTTTTCGAAAGTAGCAACCTACAGATGACATGTGTTAAATTTTTACGTCAATCGTTCCACAAACACTAAGCCTACCGATAAGTTACTTTTACGTTAGTTACGTTATTTTTTAATTTACGAAAACATGGAAATAACGAAGTCCTTGTATTGATAAATTATTTCTTCTTCAACGGAAAGTCCAGCACTCAGCAATGAGTTGAGAAGTGTTATTCGCACACGGATCCATTGAAAACAAAGATTTCTGTCATCCGGAAAAAATTAGGCAAGTTTTGATAATCGTAATGAACGCAAAATCAAAGCTCTTGAGATTAGGTGTGCTGAGATGGTTACCAAATCAACAGAATATGCTTTTTCGATCTTACGCGAAAATCTGGGCATCAAAATGGTCTTTTCCAAATGGGTGCCATGTTCGCTCACAATAGAACAAAAGCAACAACGCATCAACGATCCAGAGAGCTGTTCGGTACTGTTTAGTCGCAATAGAAAAGATTTCTTGCGTTGGCATGAAACAATGAACGAAACATGGATCCAACATTTTTCGGCGGGGTCATATCCGCATTCAGGCGGAGAAAGTCATCCGAAAACGCAACAGGTAGCTGGGACAATCAAGGTGTCAGTTCTTCGATGCTCGAGTATAATTAACATCGACTATAAAAAATAATTATAATATTAAATTACTGATGCATTTGAAGAGCAAAATCGAACAAACCGCCTCATATAAAAAATAAAAAAATATCTTCCAAAACAACACACCGTGTACAAGTCAATGAAAACAATGACGAAATTGAACGAATTGGGCACCGATCTGTTTCCTCACCCACCATATTCTCAATAACTGAACCTCCAGCAACTACTAGTCCTTTTCTGATCTGAAAAAGATACTCCAGAGAAAAATTATTGGCTCGAATGAGAGAGTCATCGTTGCAACTGAATTTTATTACTGAATAATAATAATGTAATATCGAACCACACAGAGTGCAAGTCGATTCGATACTGAATCTTGATTTGTGTGAGTGATTTTCTTAAATGCGAGCGCACTCATTGAAGAGAAGAAACCGACTTTTGAATCGAGGTCCGGAGAGCCTCCATGGAAAATTCAAGTTCTAAATCGACCTCAAATCTTCTCCAAGTGATAGTTTTTATCAGTAGACGGTCGAACAAACCGATTTCGGTTATTCTTGGAGAATATAACAGTATTATATATGATAGTATAATTGATATGAGAAAGGCATCATTACACCACTAGCTGGATTAAAACAGGTTTTTTTATTTTTATTTTTACGTTTCGCATTCAGCTTATCAGTGCATTAGCAGATTATGTTGATCAGCTAATGCCACATCGCGGATCAAGATAATCCGGACTTCTGCTAGCTCAAATGAACCTTGTCATGTCTCAGCTTACTGTTGTATTTCTTCAAATCCTTACTCTACCTTGAGTACTAGCGTTCTATAATTTTGATTTCATTTATTATTTCGATTTGCAATAAAATTATTTGTATAAAAAATACTAATATTACCATTGTTTTTCGCTTGAAACTTCAGGTGGGTAATTACCCACCTTTGGAATTTTCGGGTGGGTAGTACAACCCACCGTACCCACCTCTTTCACCGGCCCTGATGGCAGCAATACATGGAAGAAAATATGTGACACAGTCCGCAGAACATATTTTGTTACTTTAATTGATTTTCACTTTTGCATATTAAGGAACCAATGCATACGCAACCAAATTCCTTAATTTTGTTCATATTGTAACTTGATTTTATTAATACATGAACGAACATTATCATTGTTACAACGCATGCAGTGATAAGACATTTGTTTTATATTTATATATGATCTTCGATAAGTTATATCACACAGACTCTTACGTACTAATTCTTAATCTAAACACATTTTAGGCACATTAAAATTAAAAATGGTCATAAACATCATTTAATAAACGGCAACAAACACCCAGTGGGTTGTTTCGTCCATATTGGGTACGGTGAGTTGTAAATCGAAAGAGTTCCGTACGACGAGTTCGTTTCAGTGGAGCATGAAATTGTAATTTCTCCAGCAGTTCTGCTCTGTCAATGGTGTTGCTTAATATGTCGAAAATTAGAAGACGCTGCAAGGTTTTTCTTCTGCTTTGCAGTGTTGGCAGTTGGATAAGTCAACAACGATCTTCGTAGGAAGGAAGATGAACTGGATCGGTCCAAGGTAACAGACGTAAAGCGTAGCGTATAAAACACCTTTGCACGCTTTCAATTCTCTTGATATGTACGCTGTGAGACGGTGACCATACTGGTGCGGCATATTGTAAGATGCTGCGGACGACTGAACAATACAGAGTTTTTAGACAGTACACAACGTCGAAGGCGTGTGTATTTCGACGAATAAAACCCAGTATCGAGAAGGCCTTAGCGGCGGTTAGTGCAACGTGCTCCGAAAATCTCAATTTGCTATCCAAATAAACACCGAGATCATTTATAACGGAAACTCGTTCGATGGTCAGAGATGAGATTTCATAGTCGAAAGCAATCGAAGTATGCAAACGAGAGAAAATTACGACGTTACATTTCCGGTAGTTAACCTCCATACCATTCATGTTGCACCAGGCAATGTCGATGTCAGATTGAAGGACGTAACAATCTAAGTTAGATTCAGATCATCTGCATACAGCAATTTAGGAGATTTTATTACTTTGCAGAGGTCATTGATAAATAGAACAAAAAGCAGTGGACCAAGATGGCTTCCTTGAGGAACACCTGAAGATATTTCGAAAAGAGAAGATATTGTATGTCCGATACGCACGAAAGCACTGCGTCCAGTTAAGTATGTCCAAATCCACCTTGTCAACCAATCCGGGAATCCGAATCTATTTAATTTCTCGACGACAAAACGGTGAGGGACTCTGTCGAAAGCTTTGGACAAGTCGAAGTAAATAGCGTCGACTTGTCGTCGGCTCTCCATGTGATCGATCAAGTTAGAAACGGGGAAGCAAGAGAGGCTGCGCAATTTCTGTTGAAGAAAGGTGGTAATCCGTCAGGGCCTGCACCTTTTGTATCATCAATAGACAGCATTCTTCGGATAACTTCTTGTTGACTGAAAACTATATGTGGTATGTTGAGATTGTAATGAGGCAGACCGCTCAAGTACGATTCTATCAAGAGTGGTGAGTTATAACTTAGCACAGAACGACGAGAATAGGTTTGCAGTACCCAGTGATGTATCGGCTGATTCACCATTATAACGAACGTTAACGCTTTATGCCATTCACACTTAGTTTTAAAGTAACGATTTTTTACCTTCCTTAACCGGTTTCGTAGATTCTGGAGTTCAGGGTTCCACCAGAGCTGATTGTATTGCTATTGAGGAGAGCGTCGCACGTTATGCGAAATAATTTCGAACAATTTTGTGTAGAAGGATGAAACGGCGTCATCGATTGTATCACCGCGAATAATTTCGGTCCATTCTATCTCAGATATCAACTCATTCAACTTTGAGTAATCGGCCCGATTGAAATCAAAAGTTGTTTCATTCAAGTCTGATGCACGAGCTACTATGGAATGCAGATGAAGCACAAAAGGAATGTGGTGGCGGTCAACTTTCATGAGCGGCATGGGAGGTTCCAGTAAATCGAAGAACAGTGGATCATTCGTGAGAGCGAGATCTAATAACCGTTCGTTGAAGTTCTTTAGATTATTGTGCTGGTAAAGTCCGTTAGCTAACGGATTTTCCACTAGAACGATTTCCTGTTCTGATGATGCATTTGCTGGTAGCAGTGAATTCGTATCCTCTTCGAACTGCCAATCCAAACGTGACAAATTATAGTCTCCCATCACTACAATCAGGGCTTGAATCGTGAAGATTCAATTGAATGAATGCAATGAATTTCAGCAATGTGAATGTTCCTTGTCGTATACACACATGGAACCCGTTAGCAGATGAACTCATACAAACGTGAGAACGTAGAGATTTGATAGAGGCTCTGGCTCCTGTGAGAATGAACACAAGCTTTTCTTTGACATTAGATACACTGAAGCAAGTTATCTCCGAGCGGCGAAATGCAATCTCTCTCGCAACAAATCCTTGTTGCCATATTTTGCTATACATGAATATACATACACATAGAATCAACAATCGGTTGATGGTTCCTTTTCACTAGTATGGAATGAAAAAGAGTATCGTTATTCATGTCTGTCTGCATGTGACGAGGAAATTTATATTTTGGCTTTATACTATTTATACCAACGTTCATTTCCTGATGTCTACGACGCATACCTTTTCTCAGACATTGTTACTTCACATGCAATGCAAATCAAAGTGTACGTTCGACGTACTCTCCGAGCATTTAACATGTTTTCCAAAGTTTCGTAATATTCGAGTCGCGCACATATCTCAGTATGAAATAGTAAATGGGAAATAGGTTTAATTCTGATAAGATACAAACCTTATTTTGGTGGCCGTTTATTAAATGATGTTTATGACAATTTTTATTTTAATGTGCCTAAAATGTGTTTAGATTAAGAATTAGTACGTAAGAGTCTGTGCGATGTAACTTATCGAAGATCATATACAGGGTGATTTTTTAAGAGCTTGAGAACTTTTTTAAACAATAAAACGCATAAAATTTGCAAAATCTCATCGGTTCTTTATTTTAAACGTTAGATTGGTACATGACATTTACTTTTTGAAGATAATTTCATTTAAATGTTGACCGCGGCTGCGTCTTAGGTGGTCCATTCGGAAAGTCCAATTTTGGGCAACTTTTTCGAGCATTTCGGCCGGAATAGCCCGAATTTCTTCGGAAATGTTGTCTTCCAAAGCTGGAATAGTTACTGGCTTCTTTCTGTAGACTTTAGACTTGACGTAGCCCCACAAAAAATAGTCTAAAGGCGTCAAATCGCATGATCTTGGTGGCCAACTTACCGGTCCATTTCTTGAGATGAATTGTTCTCCGAAGTTTTCCCTCAAAATGGCCATAGAATCGCGAGCTGTGTGGCATGTAGCGCCATCTTGTTGAAACCACATGTCAACCAAGTTCAGTTCTTCCATTTTTGGCAACAAAAAGTTTGTTAGCATCGAACGATAGCGATCGCCATTCACTGTAACGTTGCGTCCAACAGCATCTTTGAAAAAATACGGTCCAATGATTCCACCAGCGTACAAACCACACCAAACAGTGCATTTTTCGGGATGCATGGGCAGTTCTTGAACGGCTTCTGGTTGCTCTTCACTCCAAATGCGGCAATTTTGCTTATTTACGTAGCCATTCAACAAGAAATGAGCCTCATCGCTGAACAAAATTTGTCGATAAAAAAGCGGATTTTCCGAATGGACCACCTAAGACGCAGCCGCGGTCAGCATTTAAATGAAATTATCTTCAAAAAGTAAATGTCATGTACCAATCTAACGTTTAAAATAAAGAACCGATGAGATTTTGCAAATTTTATGCGTTTTATTGTTTAAAAAAGTTCTCAAGCTCTTAAAAAATCACCCTGTATAAATATAAAACAAATGTCTTATCACTACATGCGTTGTAACAATGATAATGTTCGTTCATGTATTGATAAAATCAAGTTACAATATGAACAAAATTATAGAATTTGGTTGCGTATGCATTGGTTCCTTAATATGCAAAAGTGAAAATCAATTAAAGTAACAAAATATGTTCTGCGGACTGTGTCACATATTTTCTACCATGTATTGCTGCCATTCTATTTTCAGACACTTTTCGAAGATTATCGACGCTTTTTAACGAAGGATCATTTAAATTACACTATTACTGAGTTTACGGTTACTCAAATTTTTCGATCAAAATATTCAAAATCTTCTCTAATCGCTGTTTATAAAATGATTAAGTTTGTACGTTCTCTGTCTTGAACACTATTATGATATAAAATCGTTTCATTTGTCCAGATTTATATCTTGAGGTTCTACGTATCCAAAAGTGATCTTTTAAGTAACTTTGAAATCATCATAATTGACTTTCATTTGGAGGACATTTTCCAAAAATTGTCAAATGTAAAAGTTTGTTGAAGGCAAAAAATAGAGTACAATTAATTGTTCTGAAAGAATCTAATTGTCATTTTGATCATTCGTCAAAAATGTAAACACTAAAATAAGAGCAAGTTTGTAATTTGTGCCTTTAAGTGCATCCATCACCATCTTTATTTTAGTATTTATTATAGGTACCTTAGCATTATTTCATTTTTAGAGTAATCGTGATCGGTCGTGTCTTGCGTACAACCCTCTAATTTTATTTAATAACTATATATTGGAATATGAGTTAACATTAAATTATTAAGATTTGAAATGGGTGTTCAGCCACAAGTGGCGACTTTTCAGCCCTATTATATACATGATTTGGTTATTACCATAAACACATCATTTGCTTCCGCGATTCTGTGATTTTTGTGTAGGGAACATTGTAAACCTACTTGTATTGTGTAATGGGGAAAAGGAACTTACTAACTAATACAGAGAGCGAATCGATTCAATTAAAGTTTGCATCGATTTTTGTCGGAATTTGCTTATAATATTATGTGACATTACATCTAATAGTTCTACATTTGTGAATCTGTGTAACTCATTTAGTACAAATACCATTTAGTACAAGTACCAGGGAGGACGCTTCAAGATCATTTTCAGAATTTTATTCTGAATAATATGAATCGTTTTCTTTGTGGAGAAACAACAGCTTGACCAAATTGGTACTGCATAAAGCATGGTTGGTCTCAAAATTTGTTTATAAATTAATAATTTGTTTTTTAGACAGAGCTTAGAATTTCGGTTTATAAGAGGATATAAATATTTAATATATTTTTTATACTTTGCCTGGATTTCTTCAATGTGATCCTTGAAAGTGAGTTTTTTATCATACTTTAAACATAAGTATATTGCTTGATCAGACCATGTCAATTCAAAGCCATTCCATTTGAGAATGTGATTATTCTTTGGTTATTTTCCATTTTGACAGATAATCACTGAAAATATTTAAGACTGCAGATCATTCTTAGATTTCTACATGTGGCTAACAGACTTGTGTCGTCACAGAATAGCGATTTCTGACAACCAGCTGGTAGATTTGGAAGATCAGAAGTGAAAATATTGCACAAGTTTGGAGCTACGCTCGAACCCGGCGGATCATCTGCTCGTACAAGTAGCAATTCAGATTTACAATTCTGATAGCTAACCTGAAGAGAGCGATCAGTTAAATAATTTTAAATCATTTTGATCAAATAAATGGGAAACTGGAAATCAGACATTTTTGCTATTAAACCTTTGTGCCAAACAATGTCGAATGCTTTTTCTATGTCTAGAAGAGCAACTTCAGTGGAAGTTCAGAAGATTTATTTGCTTTTATCATGTTCCTTACTCTGACAAGTTGATGAGTAGTTGAATGTTCATGACGCAATTAAAACTGCTCTGGTAGAAAAATTGAATTCTCATTTATATGAGACATCATTCTCAACAGCAATTTTTTCAAAAAGTTTACTGATAGAAGATAACTTGATGTTTCTGCTGGGTTTTTATCAGGTTTGAGGATAGGAATTACTTTAGCGTTTTTCCATCTTTTTGGGAAGTAAGCTAAAGAAAAACACTTGTTGAAAATTTTAACCAAGAGTATCAAGGCAACATCGGAAAGAAAATGTCATTATTGCCAGGAGCCTTCATGTTTTTAAGTTTCCTAATGATTGACTTAATTTCATCAAAATTCGTGTCAATAATGTATCATATTTCAATAAGGCTTCATTTTCAATAGGACTCACAACCTTCAAATTAAAACACTCTCGAACCGCTGAGCAAGTTTTTGAGCTTTTTCGCCATTTGTAAGAAGTATTTGATTTCCTTCCTTGAGAGCAGGAGTTGGTTTCTGAGGTTCCTTAAGAACCTTAGAAAGTTTCCAGAAAGGTTTAGAATATGGTTTAAATTGTTCAACTTCTTTAGCGAAATTTTCGTTTCGCAAAAGAGTAAATCTATGTTTAATTTCTTTTTGTAAATCCTTAACTATGTTTTTCATAGCAGGATCACGAGAACGTTGATATTGAAAGATTTCTAGCTTCAATAATGTAATGATACAAATTATCCATTGCTGTGTCGATGTCCGCAGAATTTTCTAAAATAGTTTCATGATCCACATGATTTTCAATGTGAGATCTGTAATCCAACCAATTAGCTCTGTGAGTCTGAATGTTACAGGAAGATGATCTGAGTCAAAGTCAGCATGTGTAATCGGTTCACTATAAATGTAACTTTGATCTGTTAGAACCAGATCAATTGTAGAGGGATTTTTCACGGAAGAGAAGCAAGTCGGATTACTGGAATGAAGAACTGTGAAGTAACAAGATGGTTATGAAGTATTTTACCGTTACTGTTATTTTGCCTACAATTCCATTGGACATGCTTTGCATTTAAGTTCCCTATTACGAAAACTTTCGGTCGATATCTTGTGAGTTTTGCAAATCGTTTAAAAAAAATTTTAATTGTTCGCCGGTGCATTGGAATGACAAATATGTGCCAGTGATGAATTAAACTCCATGCATGGTTTCAACTTCGATTCCCAAGCTTTCGTTATATAGTATTAAAAGAAGGTAAAATTCGATGTTTAATTTGCCGTTGGACAAAAATGCAACTCCACCACTCATTCCAGTAAACCTGTCAAGTCGATGAACCACATAACGTGGATTTCTTTTCAATTTGACATTTGGTTTAAGAAAAGTTTCTGTCACAATGGTAATATGAATTTGTGAACTTTGAGAAAATTATAAAATTCATCTTCACTCGATTTTAAAGATCGAGCATTCCAATTTAAAATATTCAAATAATTATTTACCATAACTGTTAAATTTTGAATTCATTTTATTATTATTTGCAAATTGCCATGCGATTTGAAATGCTTAAAAAAGTGATGAAGTCGAATTCATTCGGATGATCATTTCAAAAAGTTGATCTTGTAGGTAGATCATTTTATTTTCCATTATATCGCCTAAATCGACTTCGTTTAAAGAAGCGAATGGCATATAAGAAATATTGGTAGGTAGATGTCTACCTGTTACACTAGTGTAACTGCCATTAGAAGAAGATGATTTGGCCGATCTACCTATTAATAAATTGTTTTCGTTAGAAGAAAAACTGGAAGGCTCCTGTTTCTGTTTTGCCTTTCTCATATAAAAAACTCAGCCTCACTTGAAAAACCGACTAGTGAAAATTGTCACATACCATTCGACTCAGTTCATCGAGCTGAGCAATCTCTTTCTCTCTGTGTATATATGTGTGTATGTGTCAAATCATCTCACTAGGTTTTCTCGGAGATGGCTGAACCGGTTTTGATTAACTAAGATTTAAATGAAAGGTATCGTGGTCCCATACGGAATTCCTGAATTGCATCAGGATCCGACCTACGGTTCCGGAGTTATAAGGTAAAGTGTGTTCAATATTGTACACCGTCACTTAAACCAGTGAATTAAAAAAAACCTGTTTTAATCCACCTAGTGGTGTAATGATGCCTTTCTCATGTACATATAATATTGTGGTATTCTATTCAAAAATTTTCTCTTCGTACTTCCGGAGCCGGATACCGGGAACCAGGATAGCCGGAATCGGTTTGCTTAGTTGCCTACTGATAATGACTATCGATTTGTGTAGTTTTGAACCAGTTTAGAAAAATTTTCACGTTTTTTGCTTCGCCGGTTTAAGTGGCGGTGTACAATATTGAACACACTTTACCCTATAATTCCGGAACCGGAAGTCGGATCCGGTTGAAATTCAGGAATTCCGTATGGGACCACGAGACCTTTCATTTGAATCTAAGTTTGTGGAAATCGGTCAAACCATCGCTGAGAAAAGTGAGTGAGATCCATTTTGGTATATATGACCACTATATCTGGTACTTCCGGAACCGGATATCGGGAACCAGGATAGCCGGAATCGGTTTGATTAGTTGCCTACTGATAATGACTATCGATTTGTGTAGTTTTGAGACCAGTTTAGAAAAATTTTCACGTTTTTTGCTCCGCCGGTTTAAGTGGCGGTGTACAATATTGAACACACTTTACCCTATAATTCCGGAACCGGAAGTCGGATCCGGATGAAATTCAGGAATTCTGTATGGGACCACGAGACCTTTCATGTGAATCTAAGTTTGTGGAAATCGGTCAAACCATCGCTGAGAAAAGTGAGTGAGATCCATTTTGGTATATATGACCACTATATCTGGTACTTCCGGAACCGGATATCGGGAACCAGGATAGCCGGAATCGGTTTGATTAGTTGCATACTGATAATGACTATCGATTTGTGTAGTTTTGAGACCAGTTTAGAAAAATTTTCACGTTTTTTGCTTCGCCGGTTTAAGTGGCGGTGTACAATATTGAACACACTTTACCCTATAATTCCGGAACCGGAAGTCGGATCCGGATGAAATTCAGGAATTCCGTATGGGACCACGAGACCTTTCATTTGAATCCTAGTTTGTCAAAATCGGTTCAGCTATCTCCGAGAAAACCTAGTGAGATTATTTGACACATACACACACACACACACACACATACATACACACACACACACACACACACACACAGACATTGCTCAGCTCGATGAACTGAGTCGAATGGTATATGACACTTGACCCTCCGGGCCAATTTTCACTAGTCGGTTTTTCAAGTGATTGCATAACCTTTCTATATGAGAAAGGCAAAACGTAAAAAAAATTCTAAACTAGTCTCAAAACTACATAAATCGGTGGCCATTATCAGTAGGCAACTAAACAAACCGATTCCGGTTATCCTGGTTCCCGGTATCCGGTTCCGGAAGCACCGGAAATAGTGGTCATATATACCAAAATGGATCTCACTCACTTTTCTCAGCGATGGTTTGACCGATTTCCACAAACTTAGATTCAAATGAAAGGTCTTACGGTCCCATATGGAATTCCTGATTTTCATCCGGATCCGACTTCCGGTTCCGGAGTTATAGGGTGAAGTGTGTTCAATCTTGTACACCGTCACTTAAACCGGCGAATCAAATGAAGTAAACAAATTTCTAAACTGGTCTCAAAACTACACAAATCGGTAGTCATTATCAGTAGGCAAAACAAACAACAAACCGATTTCGGCTATCCTGGTTCCCAGTATTCGGTTCCGGAAGCACCGAAAATAGTGGTCATATATACCAAAATGGATTTCACTCACTTTTCTCAGTGATGATTTGACCGATTGGATTCAAATGAAAGGTTTTACGGTCCCATACAGAATTCCTGAATTTCATCCTGATCCGACTTCCGGTTCCGCAGTTATAGGGTAAAGTGTGTTCAATATTGTACACCGTCACTTAAACTGGCGGAACAAAAACTGTAAAAATATGTTGTAAACTGGACTCAAAACCGTTATTCCTAATCTTAGGCTCAAATGAAAGGTCTTGTGGTCCCACCAAAAATTCCTGCATATTTTCGGATTCAACAAACATTTAAATCGTCATTTAGAGTTCGATGGCAAAACTGCATAAAATCTTCAAAATTTGAATAAAAACTAGTAGAGTTTGTACGTCATGTTAGTTGGTGGCGTACGAACCGACTTCGATTATACCGGTTCTCGGGTTCCGGTGCCGGAAGTGTATATAATAGTGAACCCACTTCGTTTTCTTAAGGACGAGCAAAGCACTATTTCATTCTGTATGTTATGAACATACAATCTCTTGATTTCATTCAAAAATCGAGGAGAAATTTTTTTAATAGAATACCACAATATTATACATGAGAAAGGCATCATTACACCACTAGGTGGATTGAAACAGGTTTTTTGTTTGTTTACATCGAAAGAATTAAGTAGTAGTTGTGTACCTGTTATAAAAGCATAACTGTTATTAGAAGAAGATGATGACGATGTCGACCTACCTGTCAATAAATTGTTGTCGTTTTGTAAATTTAAGGTCGTTGATTTGACTTGTTGTCTAAGCGAACGAGCGTTTAAATTTTTTTCCCTGACAGGACATCTCAAATAATTGGATTTATGATTTCCATCGCAATTTGAACAATAAAATTTATCAGTGGTTTCATTCATTGGACAAACGTCTTTCGAATGCGATTTACCACAATTCAAACACCGTATATCCATATGACAATTTTTGGTTCCATGGCCGAAGCCTTGGCAACAACGACATTGCGTTAAGTTTGCAATACCATTATGCCGTTTATAATGTTCCCAATGAATTTTAATGTGGAAAATGAAACCTACTTTTTCTAAAGTTTTCAAATAGCTTACATCACTTCGATTGAAGTGTATTAGGTAAAGTTCATGGGAAATTCCAGAGCGTAGTTTAGAAGTACCATTCGCTCTTTTTTCATAAGTATTGCTTGGGAAGAGGCAAAAACAAGCAATTCTATTAGTTCATTTTTAATTTCATCAGTACTTTGATCATTTGATAAGCCTTTCAAGACAGCCTTGAAGGGTCTGTCTGATTTTATATCATATGAATAAAATTTATGAAGTTTCTCTAACAAATATCAGATAAGACGTTCGTAATCTTCCACTCCATCGACCAAGACTCGACATTCTCCTCTTCGTCCGATTTGAAATGAGACTTTTACTTCCGGGAGAAAAGTAGAAAGCTCAGTACGGAAATCATCACCGTCACTGCAGGCATAGATGGTAGTTTCTACCCAGAGCGACATGCGTCCATTTTGGGAATTTTAGAAGAATTTTCTTCTATGTCGCTACAATCGGATTCAGGAAGAATTTCATAAATATTGTTAGACGGCATAGAATCAACAGAAGGGAAGTTTATCCGTTGTCTTTTATTTTTGCATTCAAATTCTATAAGATCGTAAGAATGTTATTAGAAAAATGTTGAATAACGGATTGTGATTTATTCCGTATTGAAGTCACTAATTAACAGGGTCTGAGTGTTTAGTAGAATATTAGGAATACAGGTTTTTAAGTAAATTGAACCTGATACACTGAAGAAGAATGTAAGTTGGATTCGAAATACGTATTTGGAAGGTGACGTCTTTTATACATGTTTTTTTTTAAAGTGTTGTTGTGATACATACTGAATGTGTATAGTGACATGATATACTTATAGTAGAATTCAATGGTGTTAAAAAATCTTTATTCTATCGTATTGAATTATTTTTAGCCTTAGGCTTGTTGCCTTTCCGGTTGGACACAGGTATTTTTGAAATGAATGAAATTTGAAATTAAATTTACGTAGGCTAAATTAGTCTTGGATTAGACTCCTAGTTTAAAAAGTTTTGATAAAGACTGATTTTGTGGTAGTCTGAATAAAGACTGATTAGTTCGAAGAATAGTACTTTGAGTAGCTAGCCTTAAAAAAGGCTGATTAATTTCTTAGTCTGATTATATTAAAATATAACTCTTTGTATAGCCTTGAGAAAGGCTGACTAATTGTTAGTCTTTAAAACGACTGTTAGTGATCAGGTAGCCTTGGAAAGAACTGAAGCCTTGAATCAATGAAACTCTAGGTAGCCAGAAAAAAATTTCCAGGAGCCAAGAGCTAAACGCGTGCGGTGCGAACGACTGTTCAACACCGACGCATTCTCATATCTCTTATATTCTCATATATAGGGCATTCCACGCAAAGTCAGCCACCCAATTTTTTTCGGTAAAGAACTCGAAAATGTTATTCGACACGTATTTTTTTGTTTCAATATGGTACGTGGAATGTTCGAGATATGATTTTTCAAAATATCGCGTTTTATAAAAAGAGCCAATTACTTTTAGAAAAATTGCAACTGTGCAAAAACATTATGTCGCCATTATTTTATTACTCACGCAAATCCTTTGTCTCAATTTTACTCGTTTTCTGCTTGAAACGTTGCTAACAATAAACTGATAAAGTTAGGATTCGATCTGTGGCGCGACATGTGTCGGCAAGTTAAGCCCGTAACCGAGCGAATTGCGCTGCGGTACGCTTCGCGCGTGCGGGCCGTGATTGAAAAATTCACTGCTTTGAAAGTATAGATCTTTCCACTCTGAAACTTGTGTTAACACTTAACACTTAAGTGAAAAGATTGTGTTAAGCCCCTTCTTTTTTTCAACCAAAAAAAAAAAGAAAAAAAATTAGGCCCACGTTTGAATTTTTTTTATTTGTTTATAAATTTTTAACTTTTTCCATTACATTAACTTTAAGGAAAAGATTTATTTAAAAGCTAAAGACAAGACGCACATTTCATGTCTTGGACGAATTTTTATATCTTTTTTAGATTTCACAGTATAGGCTGTTGAAAAAAGGCTCTTTTTGAAAACGCGAAATTTCAAAAAATCATATCTCGAAAATTGAAATCAAAAAATATGTGTCGAATATTTTCGAGTTCCTTACCGAAAAACCGTCGGGTGGGAAATGTCAGAGAAATAACTGGATGTCGTGAATACGAAAACAACTGACATGTTCCTTAACACTTCCGAATATCAATTAGTTGATCAATAGTATGAATTATGCAAGCATTCCCCTTTTCCACATTTTTCGCAAAAACAAAGAAGGCTTCATTTGATCTAGATTACTGTGAATTTCACACAGCGAAAAGTGCAAAACTCAAATCAAACAGTTCTAGATTTGCACTAAACTGAGGATTTTTCCCATCGATTTGCGAGCAAGAAATCCTAATAGTTCTTTAGAAAACTTTTAGAGCCATTAGAACGGCTGATTTTGTGTAATGCTTTCCACCGTTGCTTTTTCATCAATGCAAATGACTGGCAGCTGTGACGTAATCGCTCTTGTCGGATGCGAAACTAGCTTTGCAAACGACACAAAATACATCTGCTCGCAGTGGTGATAGAATCCAAACTGATCCAATTTTGGTTGAGAGGCTTGTTTTGTCGTGAATACGACTTACTTTACTATGGGGTGCCGTTTCAAAACTTACCCTCTGAGAGAGTGATAAGTTTTTGATCGTGAATATCTCTTGTTGTATCTAACGAATCAACATAATTTTTGCTACATGTCATCGGAAATATGATCACAATTTTATGATAAAATTTTGAGTTGTGTAACATAATCTCAAATGATTCAAAATTAAACTTTTCTTAAATGTTTGGTATAAACAAGTATCAAAGAGGATAATTCATAAGGCGCGTTTGTCTTTCTCGTATTTTTAAAGCTCATAGCTCAGTGATTTGTGAAAGGATTTATATAATCTAACTACCAATAGAATCGAAATTTTTCAACTTAAGTGTGTAAAGAAAAAGCATTGAAGTATTTCAATAGTACACTATTGAAAAACCTGTCTCATTTGACCCATGTCAACACCAGCCAATCAGAACGCGTTCTGAGGAAGAGAACAAAATATCTGCTGTTGTACAACAAATCGATCGAGAAAATGTTCCGAACAGTGTTTAATATCGTAGTGAGTTCCACAACTTGGTCCTTCTGAAAGGCAGGAATGAATCCCGTACAGCATCCGGATAGTTTCTTTCAGTGAAATGCAAATCCGGAATGAAATATCCAAAATTAAAATTCTATATGCTGCTATTTTTATAACCGTTAGGACCGCCCATTAGTGAAAAAGCTACAAACGAAATCAGGTAAAAACAAGCCTCTCAACAAGTTTGAATATTTTACACACGACATACCTTCCACTAAACCATTAAAGGTAGTCCTGCGCGGTTTACCAGATTTGCTGACGAATGAGCTCCAGCAAGCTTTAACGGAAAAACTACTGAAACCGTTAGAGGTGTATAAAATAAGAAGACAGAATGAAAACACCAAGTATCAACTCTACCTGATCCAATTAGAGAAAGGCTCTGTAACGCTAAATGAGTTAAAAAACATAAAAGCACTCTTCCATATAATTGTTGAATGGGAGCGTTACAAATCCGTGCACCGTGATGTGACGAAATGAACCAATTGCTTGAATTTCGGACATGGAGCGAAAAACTGTTTCATCCGCTCCAAATGTATCAAGTGTGGCGAAATTCACAAACTAGATGAATGTTTGATGGATCAAATCAAAGAAAAAATGTTTCAACTGTGGCGAGAATCACCTTTCCACAAATAGATTCTGTAAAAAACGTGCGGAATACATCGAAATTCACAACAAAAATGCTACCCAAAACCAACCCAGGAGAAGAACACTTCCTCCTCCAGCGATCAAGGACCAGAACTACCCAATGCTAACTCCTCGATTGGGAATCCCTAATCTATTGCCGATAAATCCTCAACAACCACTGCCGAAAGCTCCAACATCTGGATCATCAAAGGCGGAAAAACGTGATGGACCATCGGTGCACTTGCCTCCAGGATTCCAATGTCTCAGAAAAATGTTCCTCTCCCCCTGAGGAAACATCACCGCTCTACACACCGGTGCAGCTCGCCGTTTTATTTCAACATCTTTCAACTACTCTGCGCATTTGCAAGTCTCGTTTCGAACAGATCTACACCCTTGGTTTATTTGTCATCGAAAATGGCTGTTAAATTGAAGCTGGTCAACTGGAACGCATGCTCACTCAAGAGCCAAATTATCGAATTGGGAGTCTTTCTTGAGGAGAAAAGGATTGACATTGCTTTCATCATCGAAACTCACCTCAAACCTGAGGTGAAAATCAACATACCAGGATTCCGCCTGGTAAGACGAGATCGACCGAACACCAGAGGGGGAGGTGTAGCTATTGCGATCAGGAATAAAATCAACTGTCAACTACTACCGAGTTTACAACTACAATTCATCGAAGCTGTAGGAGTGGAAATAACCACATCTGTCGGCACCATCACCTTCATCGTGGCATACTGCCCGAAACAAGCGTCAGCCCGCAATGAAACATCAACTTCTCTTCGGCAAGACATCATCAAGTTGACTCGACGGCCGGGTCAGTTCATCATTACTGGCGACCTAAATGCGAAACACCAATCCTGGGGGAACTTGACGAAACCAAAACGGCGAAATATGGAGCAACGATGCATTACAGCCGGCGCAACTATCATCTGGTCAACTGAGGACGGTTTCAACAATGTGTTGGCAACAACATGAACTATAATCACCATCCAGAAACGCAGTCAGACATCGATCATCAACTCCACTCCATTGTATCTGCTATCTCACAGGCAAGTCAACAACATGTACCAGCTTCTCGTATGGTGAGTAACTATCTAAATATCGATAATCTTACTAAAGATCTCATCCGCCTTCGTAACACCACTCGCAGACGGTACCAACGTACTGGGCTACCTTCGTTAAAAACCGATGTCAATCGTATGACAAAATCATTCAGGCTAGAATGATTGATCTCAAGAACAATAACTTTTCATCCAAAATTCGCGCCCTCCCAGATTGTTCAAAGTCGTTCTGGAAACTGACAAAAATTTTAAAAACTAAACTCAGGCCCATTCCACCGTTGTTACCATTAGACATCAACAACTGCCCAGTGGATCGTCTAATAACTCCCGTAGAGAAGGCAACTGAGATAGGTCGGCATTTCGTGAGCTCCCACAATCTCGGACAAAACATTATTAGCCCGCATGAAGCGGCTGTTAGAAACAATGTGAACAACCTACTGGTTTCCAACGACTTTTCGGAGGAGTTGGAGATCACAGCTCACGAACTGTCGACCTACGTTAAAACATCCAAAAACATGAAGGCCCCAGGTTTCGATAACATCCTAAACATAGAACTCAAACATATGAGCTTCGAGTTCTTTAATCATCTTGCGACGATCTTCAACCAATGTCTTCGACTTAGCTACTTCCCCTCGTTGTGGAAGTCAGCTAAGGTAATACCCATAAAGAAACCTGGGAAAGACCCTTCTTCTCCTAAAAGTTATCGTCCCATCAGCCTTCTCTCGGGAATATCAAAGCTTTTTGAAAGGGCTATCTATCGACGTCTGCTTGCATCTACCGAGCAACATAACATTCTACTCGATGAACAATTCGGTTTTCGACAAGGATGATCCACTGTCCACCAACTGACCCGCGTCACCAACATCCTCTAAAGGAAGAAATCCCTGTCCAAAACATCTGCTATAAATGCATCGAAGACACTGACCATTATTTTCTCACATTCAAAATCCCAGAGACTTGTTCCGGCTGAGGACTGTAAAATCATACTAAACGGCACAGCGGTGGAATGGACCAATGAAGCAGTCTATACAGGCTTGACTCTGGACAACAAGATGATCTTCAGGCAACAGGTTGACAAAACAATCAATAAATGTAACATCCTACTAAAATTATTGTATCCACTAATAAACCGTAAGTCGACCTTATCCCTGAGGAACAAGCTTGCTGTCTATAAACAAATCATCCTTCCCGTGATTGAATACGGAATGCCAATTTGGGAGAGTTGCGCAAAAACTCATCACCTACAACTTCAACGTGTTCAGAATAAATTCCTCCGAATTATCTTGAACACCCCTTCACGAACAAGAACAACCGAGATCCATCGTCTAGCCAGAATGCAAACTTTGGCGGAGAGATTTCAAAACAACATGCGACGGTTCAAGGACCGATGCGAAGCCTCTGAACAGCCCACCATACGAGAACTGGTAATACATTAGGTTAAGATAGTTTTTAAGTAGGTAGGTTATACAATTAATTAAATTCAAAAATCACATACCTTCAAGGGAGAAAATGTAAATTAAATTAAACAAAAAAAAATTTAAAAATAAGCAAATATAAAAAAAAACATCACACGAACCAGAGCTGAAAAACGACAAGTTGTACCAATCGCCATGTAAATCTTCTTTGTAAACCAAAAACAGAAAATAAAGATACATTTTACTATGTATTTTGTGTCGTTCGCTAGGCTAGTTTCGTCTCCGACAAGAGCGATTACGTCACAGCTGCCAGTCATTTGCATTGGCGAAAAAGCAACGGTGGAGAGCATT
Organism: Malaya genurostris; assembly: GCF_030247185.1. Taxonomy (NCBI): domain Eukaryota; kingdom Metazoa; phylum Arthropoda; class Insecta; order Diptera; family Culicidae; genus Malaya; species Malaya genurostris. The sequence goes on from NC_080572.1 coordinate 130,836,373, forward strand.
ACACAAAATCAGCCGTTCTAATGGCTCTAAAAGTTTTCTAAAGAACTATAAGGATTTGTTGTTCGCAAATCGAAAGGAAATATCTTAAGTTTAGTGCAAATCTAGAACAGTTTGGTTAGATTTTTGCACTTTCCGCTGTGTGGAATTCACAGTAATCGAGACCAAGTGAAGCCTTATCTGTTTTTTTGCGAAAAATGTTCCAGAGTTAAATGTCGTAGAGAATTACGCAATTTGACCCTTCTGAAAGACAGAAATGAGTCCCGTACAGCATCCGGATAGTTTCTTTCAATGAAATGCAAATCCAAAATGAAATAATCGACATTCAAATTCTGTATGTGGCTATTTGTATAGCCGTCAGGACCGCCCATTAGTGAAAAAGCTACAAACTAAATCAGGTAAAAACAAACCTCTCAACAAAAATTGGACCAGTTTGGATTCTATCGCCACTGCGAGCAGATGTATTTTTTAGGTTTACCAGCGAGCCATTCTGCAAGTGAAGGAAAAGTTTCATAAGTTCCTGTGACCATTTTTCTGGTGAGTTCCCTTTTGAGAATTGAAATCTTTTGGTTCATTTATGTATCCTTTGTGAGTTTAGTGATAAAGATATATGCAGTTAATTAGGTAAAATTTCGTTGTTCCAGCAGTGAACGATTAGCTGCCCCCCGAAGAGGTTAACAGTAAAAAATATTTATTACAATTGGCGTTTTAAGTTCAAATAACTAAATAATTGGTTGAAACAACTGAGACATTTTTTTGCTTTCATGCATACAAGTAACTTTGCTGGGACCAAATTGTGGAACTCACTACGATATTACACTGTTCGGAACATTTTCTCGAACGATTTGTTGTACAGCAGCAGATATTTTGTTCTCTTCCTCAGAACGCGTTCTGATTAGCTGGTGTTGACATTTGTCAAATGAGACAGGTTTTTCAGTAGTGTACTATTGAAATACTTCAATGCTTTTGCTATATACGTTAAAGTTGAAAAAATTCGAATCAATTGGTGGTTAGATTATATAAATCCTTCCACAAATCACTGAGCTATGAGCTTTCAAAATACGAGAAAGGAACTATTTGAGATTATGTTTATCATAAAATTGTGATCATATTTCCGATGATATGTAGCAAAAATTATGTTGATTCGTTAGATACAACAAGAGATATTCACGATCAAAAACTTATCACTCTCCTAGAGGGTAAATCTTGAAAAGGCACCCCACAGTAAAGTAAGTCGTATTCACGACAAAATGGGTGAAATCAGCACAAGAGTTGTTTATGACTTTTTTATAGTATCATAAATTGAAAAGGTTTTTCTACCTTTTTTTTAATAACTATTTATTGGAATATGAGTTAAAATTAAATTATTAAGATTTAAATTGGGTGTTCAGCCACAAGTGGTGACTTTTCAGCCCTATTATATATATATGATTTGATTATTACCATGAGGACATTATTTGCTTCCGCAATTCTGAGATTTTTGTGTAGGAAAAATTCTAAACCTACTTGAATTGTGTTAAGGTTTTCCTACCTATTTCGTGATTTTTTGCCGGATGCTATAGAAATTTTCGCAGTCAAATTTTTTTTCCGTCATTTTCAAAATGTCCACCGATTTCGGTTACCGGCACCCCAAGGTGTTAGGTTACCGGCCCCCAATTTATTTCGACAAATCGCGAAAAATTGTCATTAATATGAGTGAAAAATTGTCATTAATATCTTTTCGTAAGACTTTTTGCAGTCTTTTGAAACTTCGATTGTTTGCAGACATTTGTCAAAACTTACAGATTTTTGTAAATTGGCGCGATCTTTTCGTTTTTGCTGGCTAAACTGATTATATTACCATCTCTGGTGATATACAACACGTGGACAACTTGACGGCTTCAATACATCCGTCATATAAGTAAAAACTTTGGTTCTCTGCTTCTGTAAGACATGGAAACTTCAAACAAATCGCCCAAGGAAAATTAGCTTTAATGCACTGATTAATGCCATTAAACGTTGCTTAGGGGATAAGAAGCCAATAAATTCGACCATCCAAATCATTGGCCAAGAGAGCTTAGGCGAAGTCACCATCAGACAATGAAGACTCTGTTCAAAACGCCTCCAAAAAGAATACATTCCGTTCTTTTGAATAATTGCAGTCTTTAATTATATTTTTCCATTTTTAGCGAAATTTCTTGGGGTGCCGGTAACCGAACACCGTTTTTGAAATGGCCAAAATTTATCACTTTGCTAAATTAATAATAAAGTTTTTTCAATCGAATGAATCAACTTAGTTTCTTATTCAGTTGTTAGCTAGGGACTTTAGCTTTCTATTGATGTATATGTGTCCGCATAATGTGCACTTAGTCATACCAGCTAGGTTACGGAGGTATTTTGGTCCAGCGTGCATTTTCCTGGATGTAATCACCGTTGTAGTGAAAAATGATTGTACTTAAACCAATTTGCTTTGAATTTTCATATGCAGTTATAAGCTTAAAAGAAAAGGGTGCCGTTTACCGAACACTCTCCCCTAATATGAGAAAGGCATTATAGCTCCACTAGGTGGATTAAAACAGGCTTTGCCCACTGTGTGACACCCCTATATAAATTCTAGAGCAGTGCATAGTTTTATTCATTAACATTTTGGATTTTTTAGTAGAGTTTGCAAAGACTCTTTTAAGTTGACCAAAACACTATTATTTGCTAAGAACCTGCACATCTTTTTGTGCTAACTTCCAAGTAAAGCCTCCCCATCTTTTAGTAACAACAGATAATACAAAATTCAAATGATTCATACTTTACTTAAAATAAATACCAGCTAGGTTACGGAGGTATTTTGGTCCGGCGTGCATTTTCCTGGATGTAATCACCGTTGTAGTGAAAAATGATTGTACTTAAACCAATAGCGTTTGCTTTGAATTTTTATATGCATAATTGACTGCTTAGAGGTAGGAGTCATAAAGATAGTTTTCGGAAAATGAATAATTCGTGTGAAATAAGATTTATAATTAAGATCACTTATTCAAATCGGACATAAATAGAAGTGCACAAAAATAATAAATCTGGAAACATATTGAGAAATTATGTTTGTTTGTGGAGAAATAGGGCCGAATCCGTAGTATTTAGCAGGTTCACTATCAGGGCTGGCAATAATCAACTCAGTACTTCATCATCACCGAGTTCAGCTCACCTGCAAATCAGTTTCAAAAGCATCACTGAACGAGTTGAGTAACTGGGTAACCATTCGTATAGAGAAAACATCGTCTCAACATCGTAGTGTCAAGCAATCAGCAGATGAGCGCTGACTGCTCGTTAAATATTAGAACCCACTGAGAGACGATTTGTGAGTTGTGATTTGATGTGTTTGTACATCAACACATTGAATCAGATTCTTATGAAACTGTCTCGCTTGTATTCCCCACCCACCAGAGTTGCCATGGGCGGCCAATGTTCGAATCGATGCCATTTCAATCCATTTCTCAAGACATGTTCTCGCGTGCTGGAGAACGCATTCGTTTTAGTAGCCAGTTGTGTTTAGCTCGAGACATGAAAGTCAATCGTTTATGGTATACATCACACTACGGTTCGACATTTGTTTTCGTACATTAATGCTCGTGTTCGTTTTGAGTACCAGCAAAAACAAAACCGAAAATCTGGGTTGTGTTGGCAGCTCTGTGGTTTAAGAATGCACTCACCGGTGTAGCTCGGTAAAGTGATGCCAAACTCAGTACTCACTTTTTAAAACTAGGAATGAGAGTTAAATGCTATGAAATCAAAACTGAGAACCATCAATACCATCATAATTTGATGTCAGCGGTGCTCTGTATAGGAGAGTGTGTTAGTTTAAATCAGCGATGATTTTCATCTTTACCATCATTCTTCGGATTGCATCGTAAATCATGTGGTGAGCTGATGAATAGAAAAAATCAAATCTTATGAGCGAGTTTTTGCCACCCTTGTTCACTATAAGTGTTTCGAAAAACATAGGAGTGCGTAAGATTCTAAGTGTCAGTTAAATCGTAGCATGAGCCAATGTGATGTACACTACGAATCGACTACGAAGTCTGTTGAAACAGAAGGTTAACTTCCACAAAAGGAATTTATTACCAAACAAAGAAAAAATAATGAAATTTACTGTGAAATAAACAAGTACTGTGAAATAAACATCAGTTGAATTAAAAATCTGATTTGAAATCATGATCAATGTAAAATTAAATTTAAAAGCGTTGATTTTTCAACGAACAAGACTGTATACATCAAAAAACGCTTAGTTTTGCTTTCAAAATATATTGAAAAATGAACAAATGTAAAGAAACTTTCCATTCAATTAACTGCTCCAAATATGTACATGAAAATTGATATGAAATCATAAAATATTTTTTACTGTGAGGCTTGAGATGTGCGAAACACGCATGTGAATTTATACATTTCCCTATTTCCATTTTTTTGCTTTCGAGTAGGAATAATTTAGTTCAGATTTCAAAAGTAGAATATTATGGGACATAAGTTATTGGTTTAAACGTTGACGTTACATCCATATGTGTCTTTTCCTTAGCTTTTAAATAAGTCGTCAAAAAAAATCAACCTTACTGTTTATTTAATGAAAAAAAATTAAAAGTTTATAAACAATTTAAAAAAATCCAGATTGGACAAATTTTCTTCTGATTTTAGTTGAAAAAAGGCGGGTGGGTAATGTCAGAGACATAACTGGATGTCGTGCATACGAAAACAACTCACATGTTCCTTAACACTTTCGAATATCAATTAGTTGATCAATTGTATGAATTATGCAAGCATTCCCCTTTTCCACATTTTACGCAAAAACAAAGAAGCATTCAGAAGGGTCAAATTGCGTAATTCTCTACGAAATTAAGCTCTGGAACATTTTTCGCAAAAAACAAAGAAGGCTTCACTTGATCTCGATTACTGTGAATTTCACACAGCGAAAAGTGCAAAAATCTAAAGAAACAGTTCTAGAATTGCCATAAACTGAGGATCTTTACCTTCGATTTGCGAGCAAGAAATCCTAATGGTCCTTTAGAAAACTTTTAGAGCTATTAGAACGTCTGATTTTGTGTAATGCTCTCCACCGTTGCTTTTTCGCCAATGCAAATGACTGGCAGCTGTGACGTAATCGCTCTTGTCGGATGCGAAACTAGCTTTGCAAACGACACAAAATACATCTGCTCGCAGTGGCGATAGAATCGAAACTGATCCAATTTTTTTCCATAATCCATAACATTTCTTTTATTCAAGTTTTTGTTTTCTCTTACATGATTTTACAGTTTTAGGGGGATTTTACAACTTTATGTTACATGTTTTCAACATTTTGTTCGAGGTTATTTAATATTAGAATTAATTAATTTACAGTTTAGCACTTAAGTGCTATGATATTGTTTATAATTATGAATCTATCCTACCTAACTAACCTACATAATAAGCTCACGAACGAGCCGGGCATCGGACTGTGACGCACTTGTTTCTAATATCTCCACACTTTGGGCGATTTTGGTGTATTCAATATTTGCTAGCCGATGGACCTCAACTGTGCTGGCTCTGGTTGGTAAATTCAAAATCATTTTGAGGAAGCAATTTTGGACTCTCTGCAGTTTCTGATGATGTGTTCGTGCGCATGTTTTCCACACAGGAGCAGCATACAATAACATTGGTGACACTATTTGCTTGTAGATAGTGAGTTTGTTAAAAATGGATAGCTTAGAGCGACGATTTATTAACGGGTAAAGACGTATTAACAATGTCGTGCTTTTGACGGTTCGGTCTACATGCGTACGAAAGAGCATCTTTTTGTCCATTACTAAGCCAAAGTAACCTACTTCCAATGACCAAGGGATATTTACACCGTTGAGATGAATCTTAGCCGAAGGCTCTAGCCGTTGGGTATTCCGATGAGGAAAAACAATCGTTTGTGTTTTACTCGCATTCACGCAAATTTCCCAGGTCATGAGGTATTCATTAAAATTTTTTAGACCATTTTGAAGCTTTTTCGTCATGGATTTGATGTTTCTATCATTATACATAATGGCAGTGTCGTCCGCAAAAAGACATAACACGCCATGTAAAGTATCGGGCCAAGGATACTTCCTTGAGGGACTCCTGCGCCTACGTCGTAGGGGTCAGATGAGTGGCCGAGGATGCACACTGTTGATTTGCGATCTTTGAGGTAGTTTTAAATTATTCTGGCCAGATACGTCGGGAAATTAAACTGGACTAACTTGTGGATAAGGCCATCGTGCCACACGTTGTCAAACGCTTTTTCGATATCGAGGCAGGCCATGACTGTCGACTTGGAGACTGCTTTATTTCTAACAATAAAGTTCTTTACTTGTTGTAACTGGTGCACTGTTGAGTGTTCCCGTCGAAAACCAGAATGAACATCTAAAAGGATGTTATTTCTTTCCGCATGGTCAAGTATGCGAGCGTATATCGATTTTTCGAAAGGCTTGCTAAGTGCAGATAGCAGACTGATTGGACGATAACTCGTAGGACTGGTCGGGTCCTTACCTGGCTTTAGTATGGGTATCACCTTGGCTACCTTCCAGTGATTCGAAAAATATGCTAGGGTCAAACAACGGTTGAACACACTTGTTATCAAGGAGTACGCTTTGGGTCCCAGTTTTTTTAGAGTCAAATTAAACAATCCATCAAACCCGGGAGCTTTTATATTTCTCGAGAATTTCATGTTAGATTTAACTTTATCTATGGAAATATTTTCATTTGGCGGAAAATCATTCGGGGTAGCGGCAAGATTGTTTATGGTATCGTTGACGACTTGGTCCATCGGACTAGCAATATTTTTACCCAGCTTGTGAGAAGATTGAACATGCTCAGAAATAGTATTTGCTTTCTCGGAAGGAGTAATTTTGATATTGTTATTCACTACTAGAGGGGGAATTGGTCTAGGCTTATTTTTCAGGATCTTTGCTACCCGCCAGGTCGGGAGTAATTCGGAAGATTACGCATATCGGAAGCAAACTGGTTATTCCTTACTGTTTCAAGTCTACTCTTAATTATAGAGCTAAGCTGTTTGGTTAGATATTTTAAGTTGGGATTGTTTGTGCGTTGATATTGCCGCCGTGACGCATTACGTTTGGAGATTAAGTTTTTAGTAACAAGATCAATTTCTGTGTACTTACTCCTAATTGATACTGACGGGATGAATCCGCTCCGCTTCTTGAATCGCGTTTACCAAGGATTGCAGTGCTTGGTCGATGTCACTTGTAGTTTCCAGGCTGATGTCTTCGGTGAGCTGGTCTTCGACGTAACGCTGGATTTGATTCCAATAAGCGCGGTGGTAGTTGCGTCTCTGATGTCGATCTCGCTGATTAGCACACGAATTCACCACGAATGTCACTGGAAGGTGATCCGACGACAGTTCAGTCAGCACTTCGGGCGTTGAAATCTTTTCCGGAATATTGGTTAATGCGATGTCTAGTGTGGATCCGACACCAGCTGAAGAATAGTAAGTGGGAGAGTGCAGGTGTACCACTACGTAGTGACCTACTTGAAGATCAGCAGCCAGAACAGCTCCGTTTTTATTACTCCTTTGTTTCCCCCAGATAGTGTGACGAGCATTCAAGTCACCGGCGATGATGAACTTTTGACTCCGACGAGTGAGTTTTTGGATGTCATTTTTCAGTTGGGTTGTACTTCCATCGATATTCTTGCACTGCGTAGGACAGTACACAGCGACGATGATAAGTGGTCCTTCGGAGGTAGTTAGTTCGATTCCTACGGCTTCAATCAACGAGAGTTTGAATTCTGGGAGCATTTTGAATTCCAGTTCAGGTCGAACGGCGATGGCGACACCCTTCTGAGACCTGATTCGGTCCAGTCTGACGATTACGTGATCCGGCAGTCGGAAGTTGATATCGGGTTTTAAATGCGTTTCTGACAGAAAGGCGACGTCATTTTTTTGTGTTTGAAGAAATTCGCAAATTCCAAGCTGTTTAGCTGCCACCGATGCGGCATTGAATTTAAGCAGAATTGGTAGTAGAATCGCATCATAACTGCGACTTGTTCACTACTAGTTCGCGATGAACTGGTTTGTAGTGTTCCCACTGGATGATGATATTTTGGAGTGCTCTGATGTTCCGGAGTTCTTTCAGATTTGTTGATCCCTTCACTAGATGAATGAGATAGAGCTGGTCTCTGTAGGCAGCAGCTTGATTGTGTCGCCGCGTTTTGTAGATCTGAACAGGTTGTAACTTGTTTTCCTTTAGTGCTGCTTCCAACTGAGCAATTTCCATGTCCGGGAGGCCTCTGAGAACCACTTTGAAGGGCTTTTCCGCCACTATGTCGTGGGTAAAGTATTCGAGATCCATAACATTTAGGTATTCCGATTATTTTCACACCGTCAGTGCAAAGACGAATTGTTGCACGTAATTCTTTTGCTTTGAGACCATTTAGGTGGCCAATCAGAATTTTCGGCACATTTCACATAAAATGGAGATAACTTTTCCTTTTTATCAGTTTCATCCACTGGTAAAAGAGCATACGGGTTGTTCTAAAGCAGTATTTTGTTATTGTTTGGATCTTTATCATCTCCAGGAAGACTACGCTTTCAACCAGGGAGAGACCGGTTTTCCCCATGTCTGGGATAGGCAAACTTGCACTAGGCAACGCGAATGAGAACGAAGTAAATAATACGATTGAAAAACACGTCTTGTCAGCGCGAGAGACAACGTACGAATCGATGACTAACTGGATGATCCAATTTTTGTTGAGAGGCTTGTTTTTACCTGATTTCGTTTGTAACTTTTTCACTAATGGGCGGTCCTAACGGCTATAAAAATAGCCGCATACAGAATTTTAATGTCGATTATTTCATTTCGGATTTGCATAATTTATTGAAAGAAACTATCAATATGCTGTAGGGATTCGTTTCTAGCATTCAGAATTACCAAATTTATCAACTCACTGCGATATTCACCACTTTTCGGAACATTTTTCTCGAACGATTTGTTGTACAGCACCAGATATTTTGTTCTCTTCCTCAGAACGTGTTCTGATTGGCTGATATTGACATGGGTCAAATGAGACAGGTTTTTCAATAGTGTACTATTGAAATACTTCAATGCTTTTGCTATACACGTTTAAGTTGAAAAATTTCGATTCTATTGGTAGTTAGATTATATAAATCCTTTCACTGTTACTGAACCGATTTGGATAGTTTTGATATCTATAGATTATTTGAAGTGCTTAGATTAATACTGTCGGAACAAGTACTATTGAATGACCTATTATCAAAACAATTGTTGAGAAACTTAATATCTATCGCGATAACCTACGATTTATTTAAGTTCTAAATCACTCATATTGAAACTAATCATAAGTTGTAATATTTTGATTTTAAATAAATATCAAAGGAATCAAATATTTTCACAAAATAACATGTGATTCAGTCATTTTTTGAATTTTATTATTTAAATTGTTTTGTTTTCGCAATGACTACTGACTAAATACATGTTGTAGGTACTAGCAACTATTAAGATGTTTGGCATCATTTTATACAAGATACCCTGATGCACAATATTTTTCGATGGAGAATATTTTTTTCAAACATTACGAAATTCTTAGAAATCGCATATTAGTTTCTCATTGAATTGCTGTATATATATGTATACCTATATATTTCTAAGAATTTTGTAATATTTAGAAGAATCGTCTTCCATCGAAAAAGATTAGAACCATTAGAGCTTTCAGAAAAACCTGTTTTAATCCACCTAGTGGTGTAATGATGCCTTTCTCATATCAATCATACTATCATTCCTATATAATACTGTGGTATTCTACAAAATTATTTTTCTTCGATTCTTAAAAGAAGAATCGAAATAGATTTGTTTGACCGTCTACTGATAAAAACTATCAATTGGAAAAGATTTGAGGTCGATTTAGAAAACTTTTTACGGTTTTTCGCTCTTTTCAGTGATGGTATAAATATTTTAACACACTTTACCCTATATTTCCGGATCCGGAAGTCGGATCCGGATAAAATTCAGGAATTACGTATGGGACCACAGGAACTTTCATTTGAACCTAAGTTTGTGAAAATCGGTCGCGCCACCTATGAGAAAAGTTAGAACACATATTTTCATTTTTTTGCACATTTTACCCCATAAAGTTAGTGCAAAAAACGTTACATACACACATACGCACATACACACACACACAAAAACACACATACACACACAGACATTTTGCGTACTCGACGAACTGAGTCGAATGGTATATGACACTCGGCCCTCCGGGCCTCGGTTCAAACGTCGGTTTTCACAGTGATTGCATAACCATAAAAGGCGAAAAAAAAATTTTCTTCGATTCTTAAAAGAATAACCGAAATCGGTTTATTTGACCGTCTACTGATAAAAACCATCAAATTGGAAAAGATTTGAGGTCGATTTAGAAAAATTTTTAAGGTTTTTCCCCATTTTCAGTGATGGTGTACAATTTTAAACACACTTTACCCTATATTTCCGGATCCGGAAGTCGGATTCGCATGAAATTCAGGAATAACGCATCGGACCACAGGACCTTTCATTTGAACCTGAGTTTGTGAAAATCGGTCGCGCCATCTATGAGAAAAATTAAAACACATATTTTCTTTTTTTTGCACATTTTACCCCATAACTCTTGAGCCGGAAGTCGGATCCAAATAATATTCAGGAATTTTGTATGGGACCTCAATACCTTTCATTTGAATCTAAGTTTGTGAAAATCGATTCAGCCATCTCTGAGAAAAGTTAGTGCACTTATTTTCACAATTTTTTGCACATTTTACCCCATAATTCCGGAACCGGAAGTCGGATCCAAATAATATTCAGGAATTTTGTATGGGACCACAAGACCTTTCATTTGAATCTAAGTTTGTGAAAATCGGTCCGCCATCTCCGAGAAAAGTTAGTGCAAAAAAACGTTACATACACACATACGCACATACACACACACACATACACACACACACATACACACACACACACACACATACACACACACAGACATTTTGCGTACTCGACGAACTGAGTCGAATGGTATATGACACTCGGCCCTCCGGGCCTCGGTTCAAAAGTCGGTTTTCACAGTGATTGCATAACCTTTCTATATGAGAAAGGCAAAAAGGCGGGTGGGTAATGTCACAGACATAACTGGAGGACGTGAATACGAATAAAACTGACATGTTTCCTTCTCACTTCTGGATAAAGATAATCATTCGTATTAGGTTGTGTATATTTTTCAACTTTCATTGCTTCGTTTCCAGAATTTTAATGATGCATCTATATTACAGTACGACTAAATGACGGCAAACATATTCTACCATACAATTGAATAACACGGAACAAATCCAGTTTTGTAGATTTAGATACTAGTAGAAATAAAATTCTCAAAATCCTTTGGAAATATTTTACTGGCTTTAAAAAACCGCTTGGTGTAATTTGTTAAATGGTTATAACTGTTAAAATTAAAGAACTAATATATAAATCTGGGGAGCGCTCCGAATTCAGCTGCAAATTTTCGGAATCTAGATCAAAAACTCAGGTCATAAATTTAGTTCTAGAAGTAAGGAACTGAAGTTATTATTAGAATTTTCAAATTACGTTATAGAACAAAATTCTGAACTTGAATTCCAAGTCTTGATATAGGAACTGAATTCAGTTCCAGCATCTAGTTCCAGAAATCATGTTCACAATTTAGTTCCAACGTGTAGGTTCTGAATTCTGGAAATGAATGCTGAAAATGAATTGATGAATTAAATTCTGAAACTAAATTCAGGAATTAAACTCTGGTTTTCAATTCAGTTTTCAAATCAAGGTGCGGTGTTCAGATCTAATATTTAGTGTCAGAATCCAGGATTAAAATTCATATCCTGAATTTTGTTCATGAATTCTGAAAAATCCTAAATCATATCTCTGAATTCGAGTCCCTGAATAAGGAACTAAATTTGAAACCATTTTCAAAATCCAGAAATAGTTTCATTTTGGATTGGTGCGAAAAAGGCAAGCAAATGTGATGAGTTTTCCTCGTTGTTTTCAAAAGTTTGAGAAAACATAGATTTTGAGTTATTTATGGTTATTTTACACTGTTGAAAATTTAATCACAAATTACTGATTATATTTCTGATAGCATGGAGGAAAAATTATGTTGTTGCATTAAGTATAACAAGAGATATTCATGATCAAAAACTTATCGCACTCCCAGTAGGGTAAAGTAAAGGCCCATAGTAAAGTAAGTCGTATTCACGACAAAAAAACGACATCCATTGATCGCAAACCATTGAAACCGTTAAAAAGTTACACTTTTGACATTTTCAAACATATAACTTTACAATACTCGCATATTTTTGTCAAAAACCACAGGTAATTTATTGACACCATGTCCAAAAATTACCAGAATCAACCGAGTAGTTCAAAAGTTATGAAATACAAAAATTTAATATTTTTTGAAGAAAATCGAAAATAATCGATATTTTGATCCACTCTAACAAGCAAATTGTGATCCTAATGAAGAAATAAAAAAATACGGGTCTAATATTTTGCGATGGAGAACGATTCTTCCAAATATTACGAAATTCTTAGAGATCATACATATATAAAGCTTGTTGAAATCGGTTCAGCCATCTCTGAGAAAATTGCGCGGTAAACAAACAACGCGTTTTGTCAGTTACGTCACTTATACTATCATATCTCCGGAACCAAAAGTCACAGCCATTTGATCTTCGAACTTGATCAATGGCCTAACAATAGCTTTCAAACATGCCTAAGTTTATTAAAGTCGGTTCAGCCATATCCGAGAAACTTGCGCGGTAAAAAACAACATGTTTGGTCGGTTACGTCATTTATACCATCATATCTCCGGAACCAAAAGTCACAGCCAATTGATCTTCGAACTTGATCAATGGCCTAACAATAGCTTTCAAACGAGCCTAAGTTTGTTAAAATCGGTTCAGCCATCTCTGAGAAAATTGAGCGGTAAAAAAATCTTCGAAAAGTGCACACACACAGAGAGACATTTTCCGATCTCGTCAAACTGAGTCGAATGGTATAAAACACTAAGGGTCTCCGAGGTTCCGTTTAAAAGTCGGTTTACCAGCAATTCTTATACCTTTGTATAGAGATAAGCAGAAAGACAATGTGCAGCTAATTTAAATTCAATCTCATGAACGCAATGAAAAAGGTGGGTGGGTAATGTCAGAGACATAACTGGATGTCGTGATTACGAAAAAACTGGCACGCTCCCATCACTTTTACGAATATCAGTTAGTTGATTGATTGTATGAATTGTGCAAGCTTTTCCCTTTTTCACTAATAGAGTTTGAAGCGATGCACCTACATTAAAGAACAGATTAGTTACATTAAACAGCTACTATTCTACAACTATATATTCCGAACTTGAAACAATTCCATTTTAATTTGCTAATATAGGAGTCTAATTACGACCAATTTGTAGTTTATTTTTCTTTAAGCTATGAAGTTCGAAGATATCTGATTCTACTCGAAATTTCAGTGCGAGACAATTGCAATGTATCGACGATCTTCGGTATGCAAGAGTTATTTTAATTATAATAGTGATGATAATAATAATAATAATAATAATAATAATAATAATAATAGTAATAATAATAATAATAATAATAATAATAATAATAATAATAATAATAATAATAATAATAATAATAATAATAATAATAATAATAATAATAATAATAATAATAATAATAATAATAATAATAATAATAATAATAATAATAATAATAATAATAATAATAATAATAATAATAATAATAATAATAATAATAATAATAATAATAATAATGATAATAATAATAATAATAATAATAATACAGATTAATCTGTATTTATGGCAACCCTGTTTCGCATGGCATATTTTAACACGACCCCATACTAGTATAAAGATGTGTTCAACATCATCACTTTTGCTTTCGCATTGCCGTTCGTAATTGAATGTGTTAGTGACGGTACAAATTATTTTAATTTCCATTTCTGTTTTCTATCTGCTACTGGCAGCGGTGTAAGGACAGCCCCTTTGCCAAAATTGCTTTTCCTATTCGCAGAACGGGAAACAGTGAGATGACATAAAAGAGAGAGAGTTAGTAGAGCAGCAGCCAGTAATACTGAATTGACTGTCTCGCTGTGAACAGCATCTAATGGAAATTTTACGCAGAAACACGCACACAGAAGGAACAGTTAAGGGCAAGGTAAAGTCCCGCTCTAACCGTGCTGGTCTGCAGTTCCCAGTTGGCAGAATTTATCGTCTGCTCCGGAACGAAAACTACGCCGAGCGTGTTGGTGCCGGTGCACCGGTCTATCTGGCGGCAGTGATGAAGTACTTGGCTGCCGACGTGTTGGAATTGGCCGGTAACGCTGCCCGTGACAACAAGAAAACGAAAATCATCCCTTGCTATATGCAGCTGGCCATCTGTAACGACGAGGAGTTGAACAAAAACCCCGTCCTTTTCAGGACGACCACAACACTGTGATAAAGAAATATTTAAGATTGCTTTAAGTTTAGCCAGTTCTGATACACCTGGAAAGCAGAATGCGCAAATCAAGTGGAAACCTTTGTTCTAACAATTTGTTCATTTTTGTTTTCGGCCGCATACTAAAGTATTCACGACAAAAATACATATTGATCTGTATACGTGGTAACTTTGTATACTAGTATAAAGATATGTGCATATTTGTATACTAGTATAAAGATATGTTCAACATCATCACTTCCACTTTCGCATTGCCGTTCGTAATTGAAGGTGTTAGTGACGGTGCAAATTATTCTAATTTCCATCTTGATTATTTTTTTGGTAGAAAATATTGAAAGTTTTATGAACTCTGTGACACTAAAAAGTGCCTTGAAATGTCACAATCAACAAGATCTGCATTTAGATCTGAGATGGTTCTCGTGTGTGTCTTGTTTTGGCAACAGTTGCTCAGATAATGGTAAGAAAGTGACAAAATTCAACTAGTTCTTTAGGATAATCTTTAGCACTGAAAAGTGCTTTGAATGGGCCTTGCTGGACTTTTTGGCTGCCTTTCTACCGGTTTTCGATGCCATCGTGCTGACGGTGTCTTGTACGTTCAGAGTAGCTGCTTTAACTTAAGTGACTTAAAATTTCTCATATTATTTTTGCATAAATATCTGTTTATTAATCTTATTTTTGTGTATTTCATAATCATTCTACAGTCTAAATGTTTTGACCCTTTGGCCTTTCATCTTTGTGTTTTTTTTTTATTTTTTTTATTCGGGCCAATTTGCGTACAAGCTTTACGTGGCCGAATGAGCCTTGTTTTTATTACATAAAATAATTTTTCTACCGCTGGATCTCGTTGTCACCCTTTTTCTAGGGGGAGTGGAGCTTCCATTTTTATCTTGCGATGAGTGAGGGGCACTTCGTTCGTGGCTCGTCTCGTCCTCCATTGCCGCATCGGTGGTATCGTTGTTGGTTTCCGTTTTTCTTCGTTTTCCTTGTAATTCGCATTCTTGGGTTGGTTGTTAGTTGCTGTAGACGCGCCTTGTTGTGCATTAATTGCAGTTGCTGGTGGGTTTGATGGTACAACAGGAGTACTGCGCTCACTAGTTTCCGTTGTTGGGTGGTTGTCCTTATTTTTGTTTGAAGATGTCGTTTTTGCGGTTTCAGTGCAAGTTTGCCGTAGTGTGCAGGTTGTTCACAAAACTGACATGTAACCAGTTGATTTTCATACGTAATCAGCGTTTTACACGGATGTTTCCCGTCTTGATTACAAATGATGTAAGATGGAATTGCTTTACGTAGTTGCATACGTACCACTCGCACGCCATTCCGGATACCCGGAAAAAAATTCCGCCATACTTCCCTTTCGATGGAAAGAACTTCACCGTACTGCGACATACTTTCCCGAACATACTCATCGCTGGACTGCGGGGGAAGGTCATGCACGCGTACTTGTATGGCATTGTCCACCATGTGCACAGGAATTTTGTATTTAATGTTGTCACACTCAACGCTGTGCACCTCGTTGTTAACCGAAGCGAATGCAATTGTATCGCTTTCACGTTTAAACATAATGTACACACAGTTAGACGCCTTGTTGAATTGAATCTCACTTACATCAGTAACGTTTAGATGCATTCGTTCCTTAAGCAAGATTTCAATTTCGGTTGCTGCTGGTCTAACTTTGCATCGCTTGAAATCAATACAGATTGAATTTGGCCTTGTAGGCCAAGTTTCAGGCTTTGTTAAATCGTATTTGCCCATTTCGTACACTCTATTGTCCACTACACTGTATTGTCTTTGTTTTTATCGTCTCGACCGTAAGCAATTGTCGACTGTGTCTGATGAGATGCTAGCACGAACTGACCTTTCATCTTTGTTGTTCATACGGTTCGTCATTAATAATAGGTGTTTTAGTTACTCTTGTTTTACATACTAATGTTTAATCATAATATTTATTTTAATTATTTATAAAATATCTACCTACTTATAACTATCTTTAACCTAATACGTACAAATTTTGAGTTATTTGTATTTCAGAGATTGAGCACCTCTCTTCAAATCTCGTGCAGTATTGTTCGAATTTTTGTTCTAGTATATCCAGGGAAGCCATCTCATGTACTTCACTAGTCCTTGTCCAAGGGGGTAGAATTAGAATCATCTTTAAGATCTTACTTCGAATGCGCTGAAGCCTAAGTTTGTGTGTTCGTGCACAGCCCCGCCAAACAGGGACTGCGTATTCAATTGCGGGGTAGATGATTTGTTTATAGATAGCCATCTGATTCTTCAGGCACAGTTTAGATGTTTTACAAATCAGCGGATACAAATACCTAATGAGTATGCTGCATTTTTGAACGATTTTGTCAACATGTACCCTGAATATCAAATGCCTGTCGAAGGTGAGTCCTAGATACATAACTTCGTCGGACCATTGAATGACCTCATCACCGAATCGTATTCGGCATTCGTCTGATGGAACAAGCTTTGGAGATCTTAAATGTGGAAACAACATAGCCTGAGTTTTTGCTGCACTGATCACAATTTTCCCGCTTGTAAAATATTCAGTTAGAGCGTCCAGTCCTGTCTGTAGTTTATTCTTCAGAGCATTAGTGACACGACCTTTGTAAAGAATGGCAGTATCATCAGCAAATTGTGACCGAACACCACCACCCGGAAGAGGTGGGATGTCTGATGTAAAAATGTTGTATAGGATGCGACCTAGGATACTTCCTTGGGGTACACCAGCAGGAATAGTAAATCTTTCTGAAAGTGCATTATTCAGAGAAACCTGGAATGCTGGAAATTATACCGATACAAATTAAACACCAGGTCATCGTGCCACACATTATCGAATGCTTTTTCAATGTCAAATATTGACATTGCAGTCGTTTTTTACACTGATTTGTTTTGCTGGATGACGTTGTTAACCCTTGTGAGTTGGTGGATGGTGGATCTTCCTTTCCGGAACCCAAACTGTTCTTCCAGTAATATATCCTGTTCATCTGCCAAAGAAAGAATTCGCCTTTGTATTGACTTTTCAAACAGCTTGGATAGGGCAGAGAGTAAGCTGTGCGGCTGCTCGGCCATCCATGGAAGTTGACCATCAATGTCAATTTCCCTCTTTGAGCAGCCTAGATAGCCGTGTAGTGTCGGTAGCGGTTTCCCAACTGGCTAAGAATAACGCTACGGTCCACCTGTACCGGTGGTATAAGTCCACCAAACAGGTAAGCCGTGTGGCATCCGGCGGAATTATTTTTTACCAAGAATTGATCCACTGGTTTCCTGTTCCATGTCGTAAAAGGCCACAAAAATAGGAACTCCTAAGTCAAGGTGTATTTCCGTGCCGATGGCTGAATGGCTGCAGGAGGTTAAACAATGCAGTCGTGAACGGAATATCTTGGGATTTTCCCTTACTGTGTTAAGCGAAGCTCTGGCACAGTGGACGACTTCTTTCTTCGCAACTCGTGGGATTTAAATGATTAAAACATTTAAAAAAATCCTTACATGGTTCGCTATAGGCGATTATAAGCCAATATATTTGGTTTCTTGTAGTTGTTGTACGGTAAGTGCTGGAGGTGGAGTGTTCGTTGCTTTAATTGATAATGGTTAGAGTAGCACAAATCAATCTCCAGCATAAACGTACAGCAACTATGAATCTATCCAGACTTCTGCAAGAAGGTAAAGCTTCTTTAGCTTTGGTTCAAGAACCATATTTCCAAAAGGGAAACTTCTACGTTGGAAAATTGTTAAACCCAGTCTTTGTTGCCTTTAACAAGACCGGAATGACTAATCCACGTGAAATGCCTCGAGCATGCATACTTGCAAATAGTGCTCTCGATGTCTCTCTCATATCGGAGCTCACAACTCGGGATATTTGTGCTGTCACAGTTGGTATGACTACTGATGGCATAGACAGGAAATATGTCTATTGTTCGGCATATTTGCCGCATAACCAACCTTCGCCAAGCGATGACTTCAAAAAGGTTGTATCATACTGCTGCAAAAGTGATTTACCGCTTGTAATCGGCAGTGACATAAATGCTCACCATATCATTTGGGGCAGCACAGATATAAATTCGAGAGGCTCTGATATGATGGAATTTGTGAGCAGTACAAACCTGCACATAGTCAATGCAGGAAACCGTCCAACTTTTGCGAGATCTGGCAGAGATGAGGTTTTGGACGTAACTCTCTGCTCTGATAGAATTGCGCATGAGTTGGTGAATTGGCTCGTCTCCGATGAGCTCGAACCTTCGTTGTCTGATCATAAGTACATATTCTTTGATCATTCAAACGTTAAATTTGATATTATCACATATCGTAATCCCAAATCTACAAACTGGGACCTCTATGAAGAGGGCTTGGCGACTAGATTTTACGGGTACCAACCAACAATTGAAACCCCAATTGATTTGGAAAATGTTGTCGACGAGACAAACTCACTCATAGTTGCAGCATATGAAGAGGCTTGTCCACTTCGGATTGTGCGAGCTACTAGAGGAACTCCTTGGTGGAATGCTGAACTTGCTAGACTAAGGAAACTATGCAGAAGAGCTTGGAACCCCCTTCGTAGAAATGGGTCGGAGGCATTCGTGTTGGCTCGAAGGGCTTACAAAAATGCTCTTCGATCGTCTGAGCGAAGTGGTTGGAAAAGCCTCTGCACAAATGTCTCTAGTCTCAACGAGGCTAGCAGATTAAATAAGTTACTTTCGAAGTCTAAGGACTTTAATGTCAGTTTCTTAAGAACTTCAGATGGTGAACACTTGTCTGATGAAGGTGATGTACTTCACTATCTTTTTAACACTCACTTTCCAGGATGTATGGATCCATCACCGACAGCTCTTCCCGAGACTTTTTCAGGTAGTTACGATTCTTGGGCCCTTGCTCGAAGCGTTGTGACGATTGAATCGGTCAAATGGGCAGTTGAGAGTTTTGCTCCGTACAAGTCTCCTGGAAAGGATGGAGTTTTCCCAGTGTTACTGCAGAAAGGGTATGAACATTTCAAACATGTTTTGAAGAAAATACTTACTTTTAGTCTTGCGACAGGATATATTCCAAGAGCCTGGCAGGAAATAATTGTCAAATTTATTCCCAAAGGCGGTCGCGACACTTATGAGGAAGCGAAGAGTTTCAGGCCTATCAGTCTAAGCTCATTTCTTCTTAAAACAGTGGAACGCATAGTCGATCACTATATCAGAAATGTTAGTTTGGGCCTGCATCCGCTACATGGAATGCAACATGCTTACCAGCGTGGAAAGTCCACTACAACCCTGTTACATGATGTTGTGTACAACATTGAAAAAGCTTTCTCACAAAAGCAATCTTGCTTGGGAGTTTTCCTAGATATTGAAGGTGCCTTTGATAACGTGTCTTTCAATTCAATTCTGGAAGCAGCCCGTGGTCATGGCATACCGTCAAGTATAACAAATTGGATACACGCAATGCTTAGCAATCGACTTCTTTGTTCATCGCTTCGGCAAGCAGAGATTAGAAAGCTAAGTGTCTGTGGGTGTCCTCAAGGTGGTGTACTATCCCCACTTTTATGGAACCTTGTCGCTGATGGTTTGTTAAGGAAACTTAATAACCTTGGATTTCGGACTTATGGTTTTGCCGACGATTATCATATATTGATGACCGGTATAAGCATTAACACTCTCTTTGATTTAATGCAGCAAGCCCTGCGATCTGTTGAACAATGGTGTTGTCAGGTTGGATTATCTGTAAATCCGGGCAAAACATCAATGGTGCTTTTCACTCATCGTAGGATAATCACAGGAGCTCGTCCGTTGCAGTTCTTTGGTTCAGAGGTCACTGTGGTCGAACAAGTTAAATACGTCGGGGTTATTCTTGACTCAAAACTGAATTGGTCTGCTCACATTGACTTCAGAATTAAAAGAGCTTGCATGGCTTTCGGCCAATGTAGACGAGCTTTTGGAAAATCATGGGGACTCAAACCCAGATATATTCATTGGATCTACACAACTATTGTTAGACCAATTTTAGCATATGGATGTCTTGTATGGTGGCAGAAAGGAGAAGTCGCGACAGTTCAGTCAAAGCTAAATCATCTCCAAAGGATGGTCCTAATGGCGATGACAGGAGCATTCACGACAACTCCTACTGCTGCTCTAGAGGCGCTACTGTGCATTAAACCACTACATGTGTTCCTAAAACAAGAAGCATTATCTTGTGCATATCGTCTTAAGGTTACAGGGCTTTGGAACAGTAACCCATTAGATTATGCTACCAGCCACACTCGCTTGTGGTCTCAAATGGTTACGTGGGATGAGTATTTACTCGCTCCTAGTGACCTAACTCTCACATGCAGTTTTCCTTTCAAAACATTCAATGTGAGCTATCCTTTTCGTGAGGAATGGTTGTCTGGTTGTCTGGAACGACAACTTGATGAACACATAGTTTGTTATACGGACGGTTCTCTGTTGAATGGTCGTGCTGGTGCTGGTGTCTACTGTCGTGAAATGAGGCTGGAGCAGTCTCATTCACTTGGTAGATACTGTACTGTGTTTCAAGCAGAAATCTACGCGATTCTGTGTGGAGTACAATCGGCACTTCAGCAGAGGATCTGTGGTAAGCGAATTTATTTTTGTTCCGACAGTCAGGCAGCCTTAAAAGCACTCAGTTCGAATGACTCACGGTCGAATCTAGTGATCGCATGTCGAACTCAAATTGAAGACCTCAGCATTTCAAATGCTGTTTACTTCTTATGGGTACCCGGCCATTCTGGTATTACTGGAAATGAATGGGCTGATGAGTTGGCTAGAGCTGGTGCAACGAATGATTTCGTTGGTCCTGAACCAGCTTTACCACTTTCAACTAGTTGGATAAAGCACAAGATTCGTTCTTGGGCTGTATCCAAACATGCCAGCTACTGGCGCAGCTTGCAAACTTGCGCTCAGACAAAAGCATTTCTACCAGATTTAAATCTGAAAATGTCAAAGTGTCTACTGCATTTCTCCAAGCATCATTGCAGTATTCTGGTCAGAGCTCTGACTGGACATTGCAAACTCAATTATCACATGGCTACTATTCAACGTGCTGAGTATTATTCGTGTGATTTGTGTGAATGCGATTATGGTACTTCATATCATCTGATATGTAACTGTCCCGCATTGACGCAGCTACGTATCCGGGTTTTTGGTTCTCCATACATGGTTGAGTCTGTGTATGCGGAGCTAAAATTGAAGGATATTCTCTCGTTTCTTACCCAATGTGGTAAGGAGCTATAGTCAGAAGGGTTCATCGTTCTTCCTGGAGTGAATGAATCCCTTCTGTATTTACCTTAAATAGGGTTTAGCAGATTGTTTGGCATCTTTTAGGGGGTGCCGAATTTACTTCTGCTCGTACATACTGCGAATCGTTCTGCATTCTTCCGGGAGTGCAGAATGGTGTCGCTTTTGTAAGATCTTCAAATCCTCTCGGGGGTTGGAGGTTTTATTAACAGCGGACTGTTCGGGACCTCGTAGAGGTTCAGAATTTTCTTCTGCTTCCACTAAATGTGATCCTCAGCAGATTGTTCGGCATCCCTTAGGGGTGCAGAATTTACTTCTGCTTTTATGTGTTTTTGTGTCGTCAATTTTTCCCATCCTCCTAGTCCAACCCTTACCATTTCCTTTCAATCCTTCCCTCTTATATATCGGGAAAATGATGCTAAAAACAAATTGATGGCAAGGCACAAATCTCCAAATATCAAGGGGAACGTGCCATTTGAGCCAATTTGTTCTGATTCCTGATTCCTGAAGTTTGTGTGTTCGTGCACAGCCCCGCCAAACAGGGACTGCGTATTCAATTGCGGGGTAGATGATTTGTTTATAGATAGCCATCTGATTCTTCAGGCACAGTTTAGATGTTTTACAAATCAGCGGATACAAATACCTAATGAGTATGCTGCATTTTTGAACGATTTTGTCAACATGTACCCTGAATATCAAATGCCTGTCGAAGGTGAGTCCTAGATACATAACTTCGTCGGACCATTGGATGACCTCATCACCGAATCGTATTCGGCATTCGTCTGATGGAACAAGCTTTGGAGATCTTAAATGTGGAAACAACATAGCCTGAGTTTTTGCTGCACTGATCACAATTTTCCCGCTTGTAAAATATTCAGTTAGAGCGTCCAGTCCTGTCTGTAGTTTATTCTTCAGAGCATTAGTGACACGACCTTTGTAAAGAATGGCAGTATCATCAGCAAATTGTGACCGAACACCACCACCCGGAAGAGGTGGGATGTCTGATGTAAAAATGTTGTATAGGATGCGACCTAGGATACTTCCTTGGGGTACACCAGCAGGAATAGTAAATCTTTCTGAAAGTGCATTATTCAGAGAAACCTGGAATGCTGGAAATTATACCGATACAAATTAAACACCAGGTCATCGTGCCACACATTATCGAATGCTTTTTCAATGTCAAATATTGACATTGCAGTCGTTTTTTACACTGATTGGTTTTGCTGGATGACGTTGTTAACCCTTGTGAGTTGGTGGATGGTGGATCTTCCTTTCCGGAACCCAAACTGTTCTTCCAGTAATATATCCTGTTCATCTGCCAAAGAAAGAATTCGCCTTTGTATTGACTTTTCAAACAGCTTGGATAGGGCAGAGAGTAAGCTGATGGGCCGATAGCTCTTGGAAAAGGAAGGATCTTTCCCCGGTTTTAAAACTAGGATAACTTTAGCTAACTTCCACTTTGAAGGGAAGTAACCAAGCTCCCAGCATCTGTTTAAAATTTTAGCTATGAAGACAAATGAGCGAATACTCAAATGTTTCAGCTCAATGTTGAATGTCTTGTCGAAACCGGGGGCCTTCATATTTTTGGATTTTTTCACAATAGCCATCAGCTCATTCGCAGTGACTCTACTTTTCTCAGGAACCAAGCTGTCGGATTGGTCAACCTCAGCTACGCTATCAGCAACGGCTCTTTCATGTGGACTAACAATGTTGAGTCCTAAATTGTGAGAACACACAAACTGCTGGCCTGAAGACTGTCCCAGAAAGTATGGACGCACTTTGATTTCGCTGTAAATAGTTCACAAGTGTTAGATATTCAAATTTTATTCGATATACTGATAATATTATACTACAACAACAGAATATTATTCTCAACATTTGCTACTTAGCCATTGCAGACTAGCTGGCGCACCTTCTTGCGAACACTCCTCATTAAATTCCGTACAGACATCTTGGCGACAAGTTTGGACACTTTTTTCCAATCTTTTTTGAACTGTTGAATGGTTTCGAATGCCGAGACATGTTTCCTAAGATGTGCCTTCGTTAATGCCCAAAATTCCTCAATTGGTCGAAGTTTTGGGCAATTTGGTGGATTAATATCTTTTGGGACGAAAGTGACGATTTTGATAGTATACCATTCTACCGTTGATTTGGAGTAGTGGCAAAAGGCAAGATCTTGCCAGAAGAAAACAGGATTCTTGTGGCTTCGAATCATGGGTAGAAGTCGTTTTTGTAAACATTTATTTATGTATATTTCGCTGTTCATTAAAGCAGTGGTGATAGAGAGTTTCGAAATCTTACCGCAGCTACAAATTGCTTGCCAGACCATAGCTTTCCTACTAAATTTTTCGACTTCACTCGATGGCTCCGACTGGTTTAACCCTTACCCTTCTCGCACCGTATAATATTGTGCTCCCGACAAGGATTTGTAATCGAGTTTCACGTAGGTTTCGTCGTCCATGATTATGCAGTTCAAATTTCCAGCAAGATTCGTATTGTTCCGCTTTCAAACCCTCGGCCTGATCGATGCTTCTTGTTTCGGACTACGTTTTGGTTGTTTTTGCTTCTTATAGGTTCGAAGATTCAAACGTTCTTTAGAACGACGAACATTTTACTTCAAAGTGCCCATTTTTTTGGCCACAACTCGAACTGAAACCTCCTTCTTTTTCTCGAACGCCTTCAGTATTCGTTTATTCAACTGAGGGTTAGCAGGACCTTTTTTTTACCCGTTTTCGGTTTATCCTCAAAGGTTTTACCCTCACCAAACTTCCTGATTGCATTTCGCACGGCTTTTTCACTTACTTCGTCCATTTTTGCTATCTTTCTCAATGACAGTCCGTGTTGTGTGCACCGTTTATACACAATTTTTCGACGTAGTTCCGCTGAAAGTATACGCATTTCGAAAAAACTAATGATAACGAATAAACAAATGGTTAGAGAAGAGTGTAAACAACATAACGCAGCCATAAAAGTTGACAGATTCTGAACCATTACGAAATGGCAGCGGTTTTTGGTTGCGTCCATACTTTCTGGAACAGTCTTTAGCGCATTTGCCTTCTCTACTGGTGTGATTAAAGGTATTCCTTCAGCTGCGTCCTGGGGTGACATCAAAGGGGGAATAGGCTTCGGTTTTTTCTTAAGCACCTTCGTTAAGGACTAGAAGGGCTTTGAATGTGGGAGAATTTCTCGAAGCTTTTGCTTGAAGTCCCTGCTTCGAAGCTCAGTTATCCTTTCCTGGATTATCCTAGTTAAGTTGTTATAAGAAGTCTTCTTATCTAGTATGCCAGTTCGTTGATACTGCCTCCGGTAGATATTTCGAAGTCGGATGAGTAATTTGGTGACACTGTCAATTTGAAGAGATAAACTCGGCATATGTTGTACTGAAACAGTCCTATCATAAGCGACTGTGATTGAATGCTGGAAGGGAGATAAGGCCACATCGATTTTCATCGGTGAATCTAGTGGTAAATCGATATTAATATGTTGGTCATAGATTGGCTGAAATTGGACCCAGTCGGTGCGGTAATAGTTCCTCCGAGGTTGAATAGGCACTGTTTCTGGTGAAGATCCCAACGTCAATATTACTGTAAAGTGGTCGGAAGAGAGCTCGTTGAGGACAAGAGTGCAGTCCAGGAGAGCTGTCTATGGCGATGTTGCTGATGAATATATCCAAAATGGAATGAACTCCCGATCTGGAAAGTCGCGTTGGTTGATCTGGAGCGAGGATGTTATATTGTCCAGCTTCGTAATCTTCGGAAAGTACGAATCCATTTCGACTCTGTTTTTTTGTTTCCCCACAGCTCATGTCGTGCGTTCAGGTCCCTAGCAATGAAGAATTTGTTCTGTCGTCGAGTGAGCATAGCCAGATCTCATTTCAATGATGCACACGTACCATCTCGAAGATTGGTTTGTTTGGGGCAGTACGCTGCACTGATGATGATGGGTCCCATCGTCGTTGTAATCTGAATTCCGATGGCTTCTATAAGTTCCAATTTAAAGGCTGACAGAAGCCTGAGCTGAATGGATCGTTTAATGGCACTGACAGCTCACCCTCCTCTGGTAGTAGCCCTGTCGAGCATGTGAATCCTGTAATTGGAAATAAAATAGAAATTCCAGGTTTCAGATAAGTTTCAGTTAAATTGCAATATCGGCATTCTTCTCTTCTGAAGAAAGTCGGATAATTATGCAGTTTTGCTCCTGAGTGAGCAAGCATTCCAATTTACTATAACCAACTCATTATATTGCATATTCGATGATGAATTTGCCTAAGGCGTTGATTTGATCTAACCGCGTTCTGCAGTTTCGTAGTTTTGTTGTCATTGTTTCAAAAATGACGATCAATTGTTCAACAGAGAATAAGTCACCAGAGTCATCCTTTGCTTGTGGTTGATTATTGCTCCACCCAGGAGGGATTTTGGAGAAAGAATCTTTTTGTGATCTAGTGGCTGAATTGTTTTAATTGCTGTGAGGAAGTGGTCCCTCTTCGGTGGGAGCCGTGGGAAATTAATTTCGTCTTTCTGTGGAACATTCTTGTGCGTTGATTGTTTACGGGACGCCTGTTGTCGAATTTTTGTGAACTCAGCACGTTAGGGACACGATTTGTTAGTAGATAGATGGTCGCCATCACAGTTCACGCATTTTACAGCAATGACATCTAGTAGGCAATCGTTGGTATTGTGTGATTCGGCACATTTCCCGCACCGACTTTTCATGTGGCAATTCCTCGCTCCATGGCCGTAGTTCAAACAGTTCGTGCACTGTGGGACATCCCGATGTACTGGTTTATACTTTTGGCATTCGATGATTATATGGAATAAAGATTTTATCGTTTTCAGTTGACTCGTGGAGATTGAGCCCTTCTCCAGATGAACCAGGTACAGTTGATCTCGACACTTTTTGTCCGTGTTGTGTCGTTTCATTTTAAACACCATCACAGGCTTTAGTCCAGCCTCCGACAGTGCCTGCTTTAGTTCGGCTTTTATCATGGCGGGTAGTCCTCGAAGTACAACCTTCATAGGTTTGTTGGCGGCAATATCGTGTGTGAAGTATTCCGCTTTTGTCTGCTTCAGGTACAATTCCACTGCTTTGTAGTGGTTCAAAGCTGGAACAGTTATTTTGTAGCCTTCAGTACATAAACGGATTGTTGCCTGTAGTCCTTTGCTGATCAGTGTGTTGAAATCCGGGCGTAGAGTTGATGGGAAGCCCTTCATGTACAAAGGCGGAATTTTTCCTTTTTCTGCAGTTCCTCTTCGATATCAACTGGCAGTTCAGCGTATTGGTTGATACTCAGCAAACGGTCGTTTACCTATACATCACTTGGCTTCAGACGCTTAGCATCCTTTGGATCCTTCTCGGATCTATGGCCCGTTTTACCCATAGCTTGGGTAGGTAGACAGCTGCGAATAAAAGATAAAACAAAATCGAAATTAGTCGTAGTAGGTTATTCGTCTATCCACATCGAGTGTTAGATGTCGAATACGCTATTTCTCACATCACATTTCATTTTATATCTGCAACTGGCAGCGGTGTAAGGACAGCCCCTTTGCCAAAATTCCTTTTCCTGTTCGTAGAAGGGAAACAGAGAGACGACAGGTCCTCGATTTTACTCTCGTGTATGTCTTGTTTCGGGAACAGTTGCTCAGCAAATGTTCGAGCCCCGACCTGGAAGGATTCGTAGTGTCAGTAGAATCGTAGCACCAGCCATGCAATGGTTCTGTACACTCTGAATCGGCTGCGAAGTCGGTTGAAACAGAAGGTCAAATTTCACTACAGGAATGTAATACCAAGGCTTTGCTTTGCTTTGCTCAGCAAATGGGAGGAGAAATGAACCACTCAACTTTAATATGGATTCTCTTGTATAGAAGCAGAAATCTCGCGTTCTGATTGGCTGGTGCTGTCATGGGTTAAATCAAACAGGTTTTTCAATAGTGTGCTACTGAAAAACTTAAATGTTGTTGCAATACACGTTCACGTTGAACATTTTCGATTCTATTGGTTGTTAGATTATATAAATCCTTCTACAGATCACTGAGCTATGAGCTTTCAAAATACGAGAAAGGCAAACGCGTCTTATGAATTATCCTCTTTGATACTCGTTTATACCAAACATTTCAGAAAAGTTTTATTTTGAACTATTTGAGATTATGTCACACAACTGAAAATTTTATCATAAAATTGTGCTCATATTTCCGATGGCATGTAGCAAGAAGTTTGGTCCCAAAACTGCAAAGTTTGAACATTGGATTCACTTTTAACGAGTGCAATGCTTTACTCCGCATTGACAACCATTAAAGACGGAAGTTTACCTTCTATCTTCTTGGTCACTGTTTTCCAATTGGGATCATCCATATTATCCGGATCAGCATCATCATATCACGATATTTTTTCAAAGCGTATATATATATATATATATATATATATATATATATATATATATATATATATATATATATATATATATATATATATATATATATATATATATATATTGATCGCGCAATCGACCCTACGTTTTGTGTTTTCTCCTATCGATTCACCGATCCACTTCAGCGGAATAAGGATATTTCATATATCGATACGATGTTCACCGCTTGACGGCCAAAAAACTAATAAACTTTATTCCATTCGAACATAATTAATTTACCTACTAAGCATCTAACTCGAGTAACAGTGTATGTGCGGAACAGCTGAAAATGGAATACAATGTTTATGGCAACTTATCGTTTTACTGGTATTACTACAGAAACATCTCGATTTACTATCAAATTCACCATATATATATATATATATATATATATATATATATATATATATATATATATATATATATATATATATATATATATATATATATATATATATATATATATATATATATATATATATATATATATATATATATATATATATATATATATATATATATATATATATATATATGTATATATATATATATATATATATATATATATATATATATATATATATATATATATATATATATATATATATGTATATATATATATATATATATATATATATATATATATATATATATATATATATATATATATATATATATATATATATATATATATATATATATATATATATATATATATATATATATATATATATATATATATATATATATATATATATATATATATATATATATATATATATATATATATATATATATATATATATATATATATATATATATATATATATATATATATATATATATATATATATATATATATATATACATATATATGCACAGGGTCCGCCATTTAACTTTTTTTTTTCAAAGATTTCATTCAAATGGCTGCATCGGCTGGTCTTGCAGTACGTCATACGGTCGGTCGAGTTTTTTAGTACATTTTCGATTGTATGCAGCTTTCTTTCAGCTATGGCTGCACGAATGTTGTCCTTCAAGGCTTGAATTGTGTCTGGCTTGTCCATATAATAATATAACACTTATCTTTGACAAACCCCCAAAGATAATAGTCTAACGGCGTCAAATCACAGCTCCGAGGCGGTCAAACGACATCCGAATTCCGACTGATAATTCGATCTTCGAAGACTGTGTGCAGAAGATCGATCGTAGCGTTGGCTGTGTGGCACGGAGCGCCGTCTTGTTGAAACCAAATGGTGTCCAAGTCTTCCTCTTCAAGTAACGGGAAGAACCAATCGCTAATCATGGCGCGGTATCGCTCGCCATTGACCGTGGCGGCGGCTCCTGCCTCATTTTCGAAGAAAAATTGCCCAATGTTGCCGTCAGACCAAATTCCGCACCAAACTGTCACTCTCTGAGGATGCATCGGATTTTCCACATGATAACGTGCGGGTTTTTCGTCCTCCAGATGTGACAATTTTGCTTATTAACATACCCGCCGAGATGAAAATGTGCCTCATCCGAGCAGATGTTTTTTGGCAAAAATCGGCGTCTTCATCAAGCTGATCGCAAGCCCGGTTTCAAAGTAAAACTGCACTATTTTCACGCGTTTCTCAAGCGAATACACAACCATTTTAGTTCAGTGGAAGGATCAAACTAAGTTTCTGTCAAATCAGAAGTGATATTAAAGTTACCGATGTCGAAATAATCGCTAGTTCAAAAAAAGTATATGGACGAATTTGAGACGTCAGCCATCCTGTTACCAATTATCGAACCGCTGACATCGGATGCATGGTTGCATCAGACAAGAACCATGATTGCATCAGCCGAAACCACCACGCTGCATCGACGACTTCAACATGTTCGGACGTAATAACCGCTGATACAACAGTTAAGGGCTAGGTAGTTAGGTCTCACGAATATCGAGGCAACACAGGGTTGTCAGTTCGATTTGAGAAGTAAGACAATTTAATTCTAAAAATTAAGTTTAACAAATGATATGTGATTGTTTTTAAAAACATCTTAATACATTAAAGTGCTTAAGTGGCGCAGCCGTACGGCTTGTTCTACGATTTAGTGAAGAAACTATAACTAGTGAAATGAAAATTTACTGTGAGAACAAAAACCCGACACGTGAAAATTTTGTTTTAAATTCAAACTAACAAACTACTGATCAACACGTAACGTTGGCTGACTGGCTAAGAAGTTACATCGAGAATCATCACACGCCATCCCTCATCTCGTAGGCGATTCGTGTAATCCAATTAGAAGATTTCAACATAAAAGCAGTGGATTTTAATTCTTCAAGAATATGCACCTTACGACAAAAGCAGGAGCAAATGCTCAGTAAACCATATTTTGAATATGCTCAAACCGCTCAACCAAGTGATTTAGAGGATGCCTATGCATTCTTGTGTAGGTTCCAGGATACAGAGAAAACTAAAATACAGAACCAAGTAGCGTTCGAGCAACAACTTCATTCCAACAAAAAATTTAAGTGTTTTAATAAATCATACAACACTTGGAAGCACAATCTTCAACTCGACATAAAGGCTCATCTGACAGGCAAAACACGACAACAATGGAAATAGATCCATCGTTGCGTTCTAACAGAATTTACAATTACGATGACGAGCAGGAAGATTACGAATTAGTTGAAATTAGCTGAAGAATCAAGTGTAAACTTTCAAACTCTCTTTCTTCACAACACGCTGACTTGAATCAGAGACATCATATTAACAAGATATTCAGCTCTCAGATTTCCCGAACAAATCATTGGCAACATTTTTTTAATAACTATTTATTGGAATATGAGTTAAAATTAAATTATTAAAATTTAAATTGGGTGTTCAGCCACAAGTGGTGACTTTTCAGCCCTATTATATATATGATTTGGTTATTACCATGAGGACATTATTTGCTTCCGCAGTTCTGAGATTTTTGTGTAGGGAAAATTCTAAACCTACTTGTATTGTGTAATGGGGAAAAGGAACTTATATACTAACTTACTAACTAATACAGAGAGCGAATCGATTCAATTGAAGATTGTATCGATTTTTGTCGGAATTTGCTTATAATATTATGTGACATTACATCTAATGGTTCTATATTTGTGAGTTTGTGTAACTCATTTGTACTAAACCAGGGAGGACGCTTCAAAATCATTTGCAGAATTTTATTCTGAATCCTTTGAAGTGTTTTCTTCCTGGTGGAACAACAACTTGACCAAATTGGTACTGCATATGTAAAGCATGGCTGGTCTGAAAATTTGTTTATAAATCAACAATTTGTTTTTTAGACAAAGTTTAGAATTTCTGTTTATAAGAGGATATAAACATTTAATATATTTTTTACACTTTGCCTGGATTCCTTCAATGTGATCCTTGAAAGTGAGTTTTTTGTCATACGTTAAACCTAAGTATTCAGCTTGATCAGACCATGTCAATACCAAACCATTCAATTTGAGAATGTGATTATTGTTTGGTTTAAGAAAAGAAGCTCTTGGCTTATGAGGAAAAATAATTCATTGCGTTTTTGCTGCATTTGGTCAGACCCTGTCAGCTTGGAGCGATCTCAATCTTCAGTTTAGCAACGCCATCGCACGGCGTCTCATTCAACATGTCATGTCAATTGTATGGGTGCGCAGTGCTGCTATTTTGGCGCGTGCGAATTTGACAATTCTCTCCCCTACTTCTATGTACGTGATTCGATGCGGACTCGCCTGAGGGCGCCATGGTCGCAAAAAAGGATGTTGCCAAAGATTTGTTCGTGAAATGTGAGAGCTGGATATCTTGTTAATATCAATAATGTCTTTGATTTGGTTTAATTTTCCATTTTGACAGATAATCACTGAAAATATTTAAACTTCTTTGTAGGCGACTGCAAATCACTCTTAGATTTCTACCTGTGGCTAACAGACTTGTGTCGTCACAGAATAGCGATTTCTGACAACCAACGGGTAGATTTGGAAGATCAGAAGTGAAAATATTATACAAGATTGGAGCTACGCTCGAACCCTGCGGAACACCGGCTCGTACGGGTAACAATTCAGATTTACAATTCTGATAGCTAACCTGAAGAGTACGATCAGTTAAATAATTTTGAATCATTTTGATCAAATAAATAGGAAACTGGAAATCAGACATTTTTGCTATTAAACCTTTGTGCCAAACACTGTCGAATGCTTTTTCTATGTCTAGAAAAGCAACTCCAGTGGATAACCCAGAAGATTTATTTGCTTTTATCATGTTCGAACGTTCATGACGAGATCCAAACTGCTCTGGTAAAAAAATTGAATTCTCATTTATATGAGACATCATTCTCAACAAGACAATTTTTTCAAAAAGTTTACTGATAGAAGAAAGTAAGCTAATTGGTCGACAACTTGATCTTTCTGCTGGATTTTTATCAGGTTTGAGGATAGGAATTACTTTAGCATTTTCCATCTTTTTGGGAAGTAAGCTAATGAAAAACACTTGTTGAAAATTTTAACCAGGAGTCTCAAGGCAACATCGGGAAGATTTTTTATAAGAATAATAAAAATTCCATCATTACCAGGAGCCTTCATGTTTTTCAGTTTCCTAATAATTGATTTAATTTCGTCAAAATTCGTCTCAATAATGTCATCGTGTGATAACACTTGGGTTGAAATATGCTCATATTTCAGTGAGACTTCATTTTCAATAGGACTCACAACGTTCAAATTAAAATTGTGGACACTCTCGAACTGCTGAGCAAGTTTTTGAGCTTTTTCGCCATTCGTAAGAAGTATTTGATTTCCTTCCTTGAAAGCAGGAATTGGTTTCTGAGGTTTCTTAAGAACCTTAGAAAGTTTCCAGAAAGGTTTAGAATATGGTTTAATTTGTTCAACTTCTTTAGCGAAATTTTCATTTCGCAAAAGAGTCAATCTATGTTTAATTTCTTTTTGTAAATCCTCAACTATGTTTTTCATAGCAGGATCACGAGAACGTTGATATTGGCGTCGACGAATATTCTTCAATCGAATGAGCAGTTGAAGATTGTCATCGATGATAGGAGAATTTAATTTAGTTTGAGCTTTGGGAACTGAAAGATTTCTAGCTTCAATAATATAATGATTCAAATTATCAATTGCTGTGTCGATGTCCGCAGAATTTTCTAAAATAGTTTCATGATCCACATAATTTTCAATGTGAGATTTGTGATCCATCCAATTAGCTCTATGATAGTTGAATATAGAACTAATTGGATTAATTATAGCTTCGTTGGAAAGTCTGAAGGTTACAGGAAGATGATCTGAGTCAAAGTCAGCATGTGTAATCGGTTCACTACAAATGTGACTTTGATCCGTTAGAACCAGATCAATTGTAGACGGGTTTTTCACGGAAGAGAAACAAGTAGGATTATTGGGATGAAGAACTGTAAAGTAACCAGCTGAGAGTTGATTATGAAGTATTTTACCATTACTGGTATTTTGCCTACAATTCCACTGGACATGCTTAGCATTTAAGTCCCCTATTATGAAAAATTTCGATCGATATCTTGTAAGTTTTTGCAAATCGCCTTTACAGAAATTTAATTGTTCGCCGGTGCATTGGAATGGCAAATATGCTCCAGCGATGAAATAAATTCCATGAATGGTTTCAACTTCGATTCCCAAGCTTTCAATAACTTTAGTATTGAAAGAAGGTAAAATTCGATGTTTAATTTGCCGTTGGACAAAAATGGCAACTCCACCACCCATTCCAGTAAACCTGTCAAATCGATGAACCACATAATGTGGATTACTTTTCAATTTGACATTTGGTTTAAGAAAAGTTTCTGTCACAATGGCAATATGACTTTTGTGAACTTTGAGAAAATTATAAAATTCATCTTCACTCGATTTCAAAGATCGAGCATTCCAATTTAAAATATTCAAATAATTATTTAACATCACTGTTAAATTTTAAATTCATTATAATATTATTTGCAAATTGCTTCAAAAAGTGATGAAGTCAAATTCATTTGGATGATCATTTGAAAAAGTTGATCTTGTAGGTAGATCATTTTATTTTCAGTTATATCGCCTAAATCGACTTCATTTAAAGAAGCGAATGGCTTTGAAGGAATATTTGTAGGTAGACTGCCATTAGAAGAAGATGATTTGGCCGGTCTACCTATTAATAAATTGGTTTCGTTAGAATTATTTACATTAGAATAAATAGGTGATAGATTTCTACCTAAAATACCAGCATAACTGACATTAGAAGAAGATGATGACGAGGTCGATCTACCTGTCAATAAATTGTTTTCGTTAGAAGACGAATTGACAGGCGTACCTGTTTTTTGTTTTAAATTCGAAGAAATCAGTGCCTTAGAAGAATTAGGCGTGGCATTTGAAACGGTTTTTTTGATTTTCAGGTATGTTCTGTAAATTTAAGGTCGTTGATTTGACTTGTTGTCTAAGCGAACGAGCGTTTAAATTTTTTTCCCTGACAGGACATCTCAAATAATTGGATTTATGATTTCCATCGCAATTTGAACAATAAAATTTATCAGTGGTTTCATTCATTGGACAAACGTCTTTCGAATGCGATTTACCACAATTCAAACACCGTATATCCATATGACAATTTTTGGTTCCATGGCCGAAGCCTTGGCAACGACGACATTGCGTTAAGTTTGCAATACGATTATGCCATCTATAATGTTCCCAATGAATTTTAATGTGGGAAATGAAACGTACTTTTTCTAAAGTTTTCAAATTGTTTACATCACTTCGATTGAAGTGTATTAAGTAAAGTTCATGGGAAATTCCAGAGCGTGGTTTAGAAGTACCATTCGCTCTTTTTTTTTTTCATAAGTATCATTTGGGAAGGGGCAAAACCAAGCAATTCTTTCAGTTCATTTTTAATTTCGTCAATACTTTGATCATTTGATAAACCTTTCAAGACAGCCTTGAAGGGTCTGTCTGATTTTATATCATATGAATTAAATTTATGAAGTTTCTCGGACAAATATCGAATAAGTCGTTCGTAATCTTCCAATCCATCAACCAAGACTCGACATTCTCCTCTTCGTCCGATTTGAAATGAGACTTTTACTTCCGGGAGAAAAGTAGAAAGCTCAGTACGGAATGCTTTGAAGTCGGAGATCATCACCGTCACTGGCATAGATTGATGTTTCTTTCCAGAACGACAAGCGTCCATTTTGGGAATTTTTGAAGAATTTTCTTCTATGTCGCTACAATCGGATTCTGGAAGAATCTCGTAAATATTGTTAGACGGCATAGGATCAACGGAAGGGAAGTCCGTCCGTTGTCTTTTATTTTACATTCAGATTCTAAAAGATCGTGAATGTTATTAGAAAAATGTTGAATAACGGATTGTGATTTATTCCGTATTGAATTATTTTTAGCCTTAGGCTTGTTGCCTTTCCGGTTGGACGCAGGCATTTTTGAAATGAATGAAATTTGAAATTAAATTAACTAGGCTAAATTAGTCTTCGATTAGACTCCTAGCTAGCCTTAAAAAAGACTGATTAATTTCTTAGTCACTCTAATATCACTTAGTCACTCTAATATCACTCTTTGTATCACTTAGTCACTCTAATATCACTCTTTGTATAGCCTTGAGAAAGGCTGACTAATTGTTAGTCTTTAAAAAACTGTTAGTGATTCAGGTAGCATTGAAAAAGACTGAAGCCTTGAATCAATGAAACTCAAGGTAGCCAGAAAAAATTTTCAGGAGCCAAGAGCTATGCGCGTGCGGTGCGAACGACTGTTCAACACTGACTGACTCATTGGCAACATTCTTTTTTGCAAACATGGCGTCCTCAAACCAGCCCACATCGAATCTCGTATATAGAAGTAGGGTAGAGAAATGTCAAATTCGTGCGCGCAAAAATAGCAGCACTGCGCACCCATACAATTGACATGATATGTCGAATATGATGCCGTGCGATGGCGTTACTGAACTGAAGATTGATTTCGCTCTAAGCTGACAGGGTCTGCTTGATTGCAATAAATGGACTACCCCAGTTAAACACTTTCCTAAGTAGCATATTTAGTTGCCGTCCTGTATTTTTCTACTAATTGTGCAATTTATCAAGTTAGTTTATATTACTATTCTAATAACTGTTATGTTATGAAAAAAGAGCAATTTTTCAGTGTTGTGCAACATATCTTCAAGTTCTTCCGTTATTACGAATATTTATTCCCAACTGATACTAAAACTCATGCGTCGATCCCATCATAAAAAGAGTATTAAAATTAGTCAAAAAACAATTGTGAAATTCGTGAAAACTACTACGTATTGTAAACAAGAAATGGAATGACGTTTACAAAACCTGTTTTAATCCACCTAGTGGTGTAATAATGCCTTTCTCATATTACTCATTACATCATAAATAATACTGTGGAATTCGCTGAAACAACTGTTCATTGAATAGAAATAGGAAAGTTTGTTCGAACCTAATCCAAGAAACTCTACAAATCCTGTTTATCTTGTAGTTCCGGAACCGGAAGTAGTATCTACAACAAATTTAGGAATTCCGTATGAAACTGTAAGACTTTTCCTTTGAACCTATGAGTTTGTGAAAACCGATGTGGCCTTGAAGGGAAGCGAGTGAGACCCTTTTCAGTTTTTGATCACCACTTCCAATTCTTCCAAAACCATATTGCCAATCTATACGGCGATTTGAAAACATTGACACTCATCGACATTTTATACCCATTAACTAACAAGCTCTGCAAACTAGAATAATTTATCAGACAGTTATATGGGATTTGTGCCTGTTTTTGACTATCGTTTGTGAAAAATTGCTAATGAAATTGGTAATTTTTCACTTATCACGTTTTTTTAGGAAACTATAAGACCTTTCATTTGAATCTTAGTTTGTACAAATCGGTTGAGCCGTTTTAGAGAAAAATGATTGCACACTTTTTCTCTAATTCTCACATATTACCATGTAACTCCAGAACCGCCAGTCGGATCCAAATAAAATTCAATAGCAGGCTATGCGACTGTTAGTACTTTTATTTGAATCTAAGTTTGTGAAAATCGATTCAGTAATCTCTGAAAAAAGTGAGTGCATATTTTTTCCATTTTTTATGTACATATCATCATATATCTCTGGAACCGGAAGTCGGATCGGGATGAAATTCAATAGCAGGCTATGGGACCATGAGACCTTTCATTTGAATCATAGTTTGTGGAAAGCGGTTCAGCCGTCTCCGAGAGAAGTGAATGCATATTTTTGTTACATACATACACACACGCACACAAACACACACACAGTCATTTGCTCAGTTCACAGTGATTGTAAGTAAGTAAAGTCTTATCACTTTGGCAATTTTCTTTTTCATTTGCGCTCTATATCTCGCTAGTAAAAATCTAAATCTCTTCTAAGTCCCTTCTTAACTGGGACTTAGAGTTTTTTTTATCCATTCCCATTAAACGATCCATTCAGCACAGTCTTCTGCCTGCCTTTTAAATGTAACTTATAGAAGCCATCGGAATTGAGATTACGACGGAGATGGGATCTTCCATCATCATCATTGCAGCGTACTGCCCCAAACAAACCAATCTTCGAGATGGTACGTGTGCATCAGTGAAGCGAGATCTGGCTATGCTCACTTGACGACAGAACAAATTCATCATTGCTGGGGACTTGAACGCACGGCATGAGCTGAGAGGAAACAAAAGACAGAGTCGAAACGGATTCGTACTTGCCAAAGATTACGAAGCTGGACAGTACAACATCCTCGCTCCGGATCAGCCAGCGCGACTTTCCAGATCGGGAGTTCATTCCATTTTAGATATATTCATCAGCAACATCAGCTCTCCGGTTGTCTTCAACGAGCTCTCTTACGACCACTTTCCAGTAATATTGATATTGGGATCTTCACCAGAAACAATGCCTATTCAACCTCGGCGGAACTTTTATCGCACCGACTGGGTACAATTTCAACAAATCGCCGACCAACTTATTAATATCGATTTGCCCCATGATTCCCCGATGAAAATCGATGCGGCCCTATCTTAGTTCCATTCAATCACAGTCGCTCGTGATATGACGGTTCCAGTACAACATATGCCGAGTTTCTCTCTTCAAATTGACAGTGTCACCAAAAAAACTCATCCGACTTCGAAATATCTACCGGAGGCAGTATCAACGAACTGGCATCCTATATAAGAAGACCTATTATAACAACTTAACAAGTATAATCCAGGAAAGGATAACTGAGCTTCGCTACAGGATCGTCCAGTAAAAGTTTCGAGAAATTCTTCCACATTCAAAGCCTTTCTGGTTCTTAACGAAGGTGCTTAAGAAAAAACCGAAGCCTATTCCTCCTCTGATGTCACTCCAGGACGCAGCTGAAGGAATACCTTTAATCACACCAGTAGAGAAGGCAAATGCGCTAGGCCAGTAGTTGGTGTGTCCTCACAACTTGGGACTCAACATTGTTAGTCCACATGAAGGAGCCGTTGCTGATAGCGTAGCTGAGGTTGACCAATCAGACAGCTTGGTTCCTGAGGAAAGTAGAAACACTGCGAATGAGCTTATGGCTATTGTGAAAAAATCCAAAAATATGAAGGCCCCCGGTTTCGACAACACATTCAACATTGAGCTGAAACATTTGAGTATTCGCTCATTTGTTTTTTTAGCTAAAATTTTTAACAGGTGCTGGGAGCTTGACTACCTTCCTTCAATGTGTAAGTTAGCTAAAGTTATCCCAGTTTTGAAACCGGGGAAAGATCCTTCCTTTTCCAAGAGCTTTCGGCCCATCAGCTTACTCTCTGCCCTATCCAAGCTGTTTGAAAAGTAAATACAAAGGCGAGTTCTTGCTTTCGCGGATGAACAGGATATATTACTGGAAGAACAGTTTTGGTTCCGGAAAGGAAGATCCACCATCCACCAACTCACAAGGGTTAACAACGTTATCCAGCAAAACAAATCAGTGTCCAAAACGACTGCCATGGCAATATTGGATATTGAAAAGGCATTCGATAATGTGTGGCACGATGGCCTGGTGTTTAAACTGCATAGGTATAATTTTCCCATGTATCTTATTAAAATTATCAAAAATTATCTTGCAGATAGACCATTCCAGGTTTCTCTGAATATTGCACTTTCAGAAAGATTTACTATTTCTGCTGGTGTACCCCAATGAAGTATCCTAGGTCCCATCCTGTACAACATTCTTACATCAGACATCCCACCTCTTCCGGGTGGTGGTGTTCTGTCACAATTTGCTGATGATGCTGCCATTCTTTACAAAGGTCGTGTTATTAATGATCTGAAGAAAAAACTACAGACAGGTCTGGACGCTCTAACTGAATATTTTACACGCTGAAAAATGATGTGATCAAGCCAGTCTCCTGCCAAAGAAAACCGATTGCATCATCCTGCTGCTAGTCGTTTGCATTGTAGCAAAATACAACAAAAAATATACATCATGCAAAATCAGCCTTTCTGATGGCTCCAAATGTTATCTAAAGAAATATAAAGATAGCATCTTTGCAAATCGGAAATTAAAACCATCAGTGTAGTGCAAATCTAGGATAATCTGATTAGTTACATTACACGATTTGGCCCTTCTGAATGCTATAAATAATTTCTTTCACTCAAACATTATCAAATCCGAAATGAAAAAATCGACATCAAAATTCTGCATGTTTCTATTTAGAACCATATTTGTATGCCCAAAAAAATATGCGAAATATTACTTCATTATACTGTATACGGCCCATTTTTCAACCAGTTGTAGTTTGTAGTAGAACACTCTGTGAGTTTGCTATAAAAAGGGCATAGAACTGACTCAGAGAGCGATTCATTTCCAATTTGGCTGTCGTAGTCAACACCCACGGACAACAAGTCAACCTGGAAATAGCAGTATTCATCATCGGATTTCCATATAAATTATATGGGATATTTTTATAACTTTCATTATGATAACGTCCATTTAGATTTGACGTACACATTAAATAAAGATTATAAGTTTCTATATAATTTCTATGAATTATATTCGGCATATGATTCATATGACAAATCTAATGAATATAAATAAGATTTTCATTTCAGTGTAGTACAATATATTTTTTTTCAAATAAAATTTTATTGGGCTCATTTGCTTTAGCTTAACGTGGCCGATTGTCTGGTTGTTAGGGAGAGAGAAAGGGATGCCGTATTACGGGACGGCATACTCCCCTAGAGTTAGTAAGGGGACATAGGGAGGGTGTGACCTACACAGTATTGAATTGAATTTAAATACATCATTTGTTTGTGGCATACATCTTTTAGACACACTTCGCGTTCGATTATTCTGAAGAGATTATTCTGGATTGGGATGCTTTGTTGGTGTGACGTTTTTGGGTAGCTTCCAGCAACTCAGTCAGTTCAAGGCAGGTGCATACTCCGAATCATCGTTTATACAGGCCATACTTTCAGCAGCGTAAAGAAGAGTGCGATAGAGCTGTAGACGAGAAAGAAATAGGGAGAGCACTAAATTTGAGCATCGATAGTTTTCAAGAAGTTATAGATAAGATAAGTAGCGTTAAGTGACACCGAACTATGTTTTCTTCAATTCCTTGAGAATTTATACATTCAATCACACTTACACCATTTTCCCTAGTAGGGTGTTTACTTCATTTTTAATTCTTGTGAGCGACAATTTTGAATACATTTGGCCAACTAATTCACGACACCAACACTACGACCCGGGTTTTGAGTCACAATTTTGCGTAGGGTTCTAAAATTAAATCAACGACGCGCGGTTTAATAATTATGCGCTTGGAACACATTGCAGACGAACAAACATCTTCCGATGCCTGTGGTCTTAGAATTATCACTTAACACATTTCACAAAAAAATCCTTTTTTAACAGTCCCCTCAGTCCGGTCGCTATGTATAGCTTGTATAATTCTGGCGTTTCTTTTTGTAGCAATCATCATGGCTGTTTGAAGTTTTGAACAATAATGAATTTATTGGGTGTTTTGAATCTAAACTAACCAAGTTTCTAATCGATACATGCTGTAATGGGAGAAGCCAGTTTCGTTTACATAGTTCTATTTTACTTATGGCTTATGTAGAAAGGAGGAAGGAAGAAAGAACAACGTGATTAGGAGTCACCACCACGGTACGATCAATTGCGATCGGAGCGATAGCACCGATAGTTTGTAACGCAAGATTCTTTTAGGTGTCTATGCATAACTGTACGTGGGAAGTGGCTTGCTCGCCGCGTGCTGTTATCATGCAAGGTGTTTAGCTAGCTTGGGAATTGGGTGTGAGCCATCTGGTTTTGCAATCGGCTCTTGGAAAATGAAACAATCGTTCAAGTGTGTTTACAGTCCGTGAGCAATTTGGGATCGGTGTTGGCTTTACTGTAAAGGATGTATAAGTTCTTTTTAAGGATACTTTCGGTGCATGTTAGTTTGATTGTTATGATGTGTGACGTGAGAAGGATTCGTTAGGTTATTGAAGATACTTTTTGGTGCTTGTTGCATTGATTGTTATGATGTTTGACATGATAAGGTTTCGTTAGAGATCGTGTGAATGTTGGGAATGCGGGAAAATTGCACAATCCCTTGGGTTATCTTGAATTTGATTAGTTGGAAACAAAGCACAGTATGAAACGGTTTTGTTTATTATCAAAACAACACGACGGCGATAAACAGATTAACCGTAGGTACAACACGAATTAACGTGATTCACTATGCGATCAGCATTCAAAGGTTAAGAATAACACTCCACTCAAGCTCGGACAGCAAGTAGTTATTACCTGATAAAAACTTAGGAAAAGATCTAACATGTAAACGGTTTAAAAACTACGGCTGTGTAATGTCAGAGACATAGCTGCATGTCGTGAATACGAATAAAACTGGCACTCCTTTCTTTATACTTCAATTATCAATTCAATTAGTTGATCTATTGTGTGAATTGTACAAGCTTTCCACTTTTTAACTACTAGAATTTGAAACGATACACCCAAAGTATTCAAAATAACATTTTATGAAGGCGTTCATGATGAAGAGTGACGAGTTGAGTTCGAATTCAGAGGGATACCGTTGACTGAAATCCGATGAAAGTCGTGAATCGTACTGCTTGAAGCTGAAGGAATAGTTGTGTCCTCGATATTCGTCAACTGCTCCAGACCATTTTTTTCAGGAAGTTCCGCATCTCAATATAATTTTAAATCGCTGAAAAAACAGCTCATCCAACTTCGTTCAAGGATATGCGTTAACGGACCATGAAATATATATCCGGTACGTTTCATTACTCTATCTGTCTAGTAAGATTCATTTTTTTTATTTTCAGTCTCGGGATCTCACTTCTCTTCCGCAAATATCATGAGGTGCTCCCTTACCGAACGGAATACTAGTATTAGCTTGAATCCTCAAAGAAAAGTAGTAGTTTGCAATTATCTACTATTCGTATGACCGTATGACCTATTGAAAGTTATATATATATATATATATATATATATATATATATATATATATATATATATATATATATATATATATATATATATATATATATATATATATATATATATATATATATATATATATATATATATATATATATATATATATATATATATATATATATATATATATATATATTACTAAACTGATCGTATGGTATATATGAACCTATCCAAATAAATTCGAAGTGAATTTAATATGCGCTTCATAAATTGTTCCAATGTATGTTGTGCAGATATCTAGTAATGGTTATAAGACGCGCCAATAAATTTGACTCAGACTGGAAATTTCATTCGTTATATGGAAATCCTGTAAAAATAATGTTAAGAAGAGTTTTATGTTTCATAAGATTATCTCCTATATTTGACATGATGTTGAACACATCTTGTAACTATTATTGGAAATGCTAATAGTGCAAAATCATTAGAATATCATATGATGTGAAAAAGAAAATTTAGCTCAGTGTAGCAACCACGGTTGTCCCAGAAATTTAAACCAAAATACGAAGTAAAACAGACTAGAAGAACTTCAATGTTATGTATCATAACAACGAAATACTGTACGAAAAATATGTCTTTGATTTTTAGCATAAAAAATTGGTGGGTGATGTCAGAGATGTAACGGAATGATGTAAATACAAATAAAACTGACATGTTTTTTCTATACACATCCGAATATCGATAATCGCATGTACTAGTTGATTGATTGTGTGAATTTTGCCAAATTTCAATGCGTCACTTGCATAATTGTAACGGTACAATTTTACGGCAGAACACACGAGACGTTCATGTTTCTTAATAGATTGAAAAATCCACGACTGCATGAATTTAGCTATGTATGTATGTATGTATGTATGTGTGAAGCCACCATCAGTTCAGGACATTACCAGTGGATTCGTCTAGACTTACAGTAGATCCGAATTTGATTATCAGATAGCCTTCATATAACTGCTGTTAAGAAGGCCAAAATGGGGTTTGAGAGTGTTGCTAATAGAGCTAGAGACCAGTGCACGCAGCACATTTTCGAGCGATGGCGAGACGTATTCTGTCTTACTCGCACTCCTTCGCATACGCTTATGAGTGACTCACAACATGGTACATTTTGAACACGAGTGGTGTTTTCTTTTGGGTGCAATGAGCAGTGCAGTAAAATTTCCTTCAATTCAATTGAAACTGAATGTGAAACACATTGACGATCTCTCCACTGCAGTAAACTTCAATCTCGGACACACACACAATGTTTGCTGACGGCCCGAACGAGCAGCATTTAGTTCATCACTCGTTTCTCTTCAATCGAGGCTCAGTTTAACCACCGTCAGTTGATCTCTTGAAGTAACAAAATATTTCTTTCAGTAGTGTGAAAGCGGCCTTCAAATCAGGTTCATGTAAACATTCGAAT
This sequence comes from Malaya genurostris, assembly GCF_030247185.1. Classification (NCBI taxonomy): domain Eukaryota; kingdom Metazoa; phylum Arthropoda; class Insecta; order Diptera; family Culicidae; genus Malaya; species Malaya genurostris. Next base: position 130,880,350 of record NC_080572.1, read on the forward strand.
TGATTCAAGATAATAGATGAAAGACTAATCAGATAGATGAAATATTAATCACAGAATACACATAAATTAATTGTTTCCTCCTTCAGTTTTCATTTTTAATACTCTTCTCCATTTATAATTCTATTCGTTCGAATCTGCTTACTACCAAGAGCGAAGACAATGAAGCAGCTATACTACTTGGCACTTGAAACTGAGCAAGCAAAACTTCAAATGACTAGGTACGACTATTCAACTGACGATGAATTCTTGGAGCTTCACTTGAAAATGGCAACAAAGCCAAATGAATTAGTAGGGATACGCTGACGGTCAGCGGCCATAAATTTCATTTTCATCTTATATTATTCGATTGAAAATGAAATTTTACCGCACTGGCAATGAGTAATAGTCAGCAGGAGTAAACACTTACTGCGGGTGGGTCACTGCTGCGAGTCAGCCCACAATCTTTTACATTAAGTTTTGAATCACTCCAAGAGCGAGTCCACATCTACACACATTGAGTGTGAGCAGTCTTCCAGTGTACTGGCAATGTTCTGCGCAGGGTAGTTTTCTTTTTGGTAAATCGAAGCTTATGCGAGCGCCATGATAGTCGCTGGAGTGTGCTGCTGCTGGTGTATTTCACAGCTTCTCGAAGAAATAAAAAGGACTGATACGATTTTCACTAGCAGATGATAATATTCACATGTCGAAAGGCTAATACCCAATAGCAGCATGCAATGCAAACACAGTAAAAGAACATTCTGAATATTGATTACCGAGAAAAACACTTCGTTTTCATTCCAGAATTGTTTTACTCTCATGGTCTAATTGGATTAAACCCAATTAAATATTTAGTATGAATTTAGCTTATAGAAGTAACAGGAGTTCAATCACAGAATACACATAAATTAATTGTTTCCTCCTTGAGCTTTCATTTTTAATACTTTACTCCATTTATAATTCTATTCGTTCGAACTTGCTTACTACCAAGAGCGAGGGCAATGAAGGAGCTACACTACTTGGCACTCGAAACTGAGCAAGCAAAACGTCAAATGACTAGGTACGATTATTCAACTGACGATGAATTCCGGGAGCTTCACTTGAAAATGGCAGTAAAAGTCAAATGAATTAGTAGGGATATGATGACGGTCAGTGGTCATAAATTTCATTTTCATCTTATATTATTCGATTGAATATGAAATTTTACCGCACTGGTCGTTATAATAACGATAGCGAATGGAACGCAGCAATATCAATAGAACTTAGAGTTCGAGCGGGAGCGAAAGAGCGAGTTTAATAATCAAAGAGTAAGCAACGGCAAGAGTGCTAGAGTGGAAGAGTAACGGGTGCAGTAGAAGTGTGCATGCTTGTCTGTACACGAGTGAGTGAGTGAGAGCCAAAAGGAGCACGACTGAGGTGGAGAATGTTTGATCGTCTCTATTAGCGGCCCTTACACGAGCATTAAAAGGCAGGTGTGTAATGTCAGAGACATAACTGGATGTCGTGAATACGAATAAAACAGGCACGCTACCTTCACACTTATCAATATCAGTTAGTTGATCGATTCTGTGAATTGTGCAAGTATTCCCCTTCTTCACTACTAAGTGTAGTAAACAAAAAGGTGTTTCGCTTTTGATTTCCGCTTAACGACAGAGAAGAAAACTGCTTTTGCATATTGCAACAATGGCCGGGTTTCTAAGATTGTAAATTGCCCCTTAATATTACCTTGCTTTTAGGTATCTATATCGAAATTTCCCATAGTTATCATTAATGTATTTTTACGAAAAAATAAAAATGGGGCGTACTTGATCTCTTAGTCCACATAGAAACATGAAATATATTTAGAAAAACACTTTTTAAACACACGTCGATTTTTTGAGGTGTTAAGAAATTCTTTCCTTTCACCACATTTTCATGAGAAATTAAATACAGTATATGCGGTAACCCTGTTTCGCACGGCATATTTAGAAATGACACCCATACTAGTATAAAGATATATTATACATCAATAATTTTATTTTCGCATTGCGTGAGATCGTTGCCGTTGTAAATGAATGTGTTAGTGACGGCGCAAACTTTTTCAATTTTCATTTTTATGAATCTGATGCTTTTGGTAGGAAATGGAGAAAATACAATTAATTTTTAATGATAACCTGTGGGACTATAAAGTGTCTTGAGTTGTCACGACCAACAGGATCTGCATTCAGACAGAACCGAGAGGGGTCTTGACGAGTACACTCGGTAAACTTCGAAGTTTGACTCGAAATTCATTGTGATTTCCAATTGGATTCCAAAGAAAATGAAACAATCCATTTCGGGCGGAATCACAATAAATTCCGACTCAAATTCCGGGTTTTCGGTGTGGTTTTGCTGTGTGTCCGCCTGCGACTATTCTTTGGAACAATTCTGATGTTCGGTGCTCACTTCATTCCAAAATCGTGAGGTCTTCGACGTTGCTCTCCCGCACGGAACCACCCGCGATCCCAATTCAACCAGAATATTGGTTGATTTTCTGAATTCGATTGGTTAAAATTTGGTACAACTAATCGATTGTGGTTTTAACTAAACTGTCATACTTGTTTTTCGATTAGCAGAAACGATGGTTGAAACAACTAATATAACTGTTTGAAAAAAAAATGCTGTCAATTAGTGAGGACACATACCTTTCAATTTCAACAAATATTTTAGTTGAAAGGACTGGTGTTGTTATTGAAACAAAATTCTGTTAGTTGAAAAATAAATCGGTTTTATTTGTTTTAGACATGAGTATTGAATGTGAAAAAAATGAGTATTGAAAGATGATGCCTTCAAACGGTTGAACTAAAGTTATGCACTGATAATTTTAGTCAATTTATATGAGCTTGGGTGCACCGCTGGGAATTGGAATTTTGCGACGGCAATTCCAACGCGCCATTCAATCGCAGCGCCTCTGTGTGTTTGAAACCCTTCGCTCCTGTTACTTTTATAAATTAAATTCATGTCAAAAAGAGTTTTATTGCTAATGCATGAACATCATCATCGGTATCAAACAGCTGGAAGTAAAACAGTCTGCTGGAAGTAAATCAATGATCGAATTTGAAGCATAAAATTTTTGCGCATACCTGAAAGATTACGAGATGATCATTCATTAACATTTTCTAATTTGTTTCATCTTAAACAAGGTTTACTTTATCACAACACCGCTGTTAGATAAACACTTATCATAAATTTCTCAAATCGAATGAACACAATTTCACCAAACGCTTTAACCATCGATGTTGTTTTCATTGACATTTTGAAGCGACGTGAACAGATTTCAACTAAAAAAGTTGTTGATTTTGCATTGCGATTATTGTTTTGCTTTCAACTGTCTCCGGCATTTGACAGCATTCAAAAAAACATATTTTTCAACTATTTGAATATATGCAAAACAAAAACCATATTGGTTGAATCAAAAAGAAATTAGTTAAATCAACTATCATTTTATGCGATATCGCAATTTTATGATCGAAGGGTTCTCCGTGCGTACGTTTTGCTTCGACAACCGTTGCTCAGTAAAAAATGAAATGTTCTGGAAAAAGTGAAATGTTCATTTTTTATACCGATGAAGTTGTACAGCAGCAGATATTTTGTTCTCTTCCTCAGAACGCCTTCTGATTGGCTGGTACTGACATGGGTCAAATCAGACTGGTTTTTCAATAGTGTACTATTGAAACACTTCAATGTTGTTGCAATACACGTTCAAGTTGAAAAAGTTCGAATCTATTGGTAGTTAAATTATATAAATCCTTCTACAGATCACAGAGCTATGAGCCTTAAAATACGATAAAGTCAAACACGTGTCATGAGTTTTCCTCTTTGATACTTGTTGATATCAAACATTACAGAAAAGTTTAATTTTGAATTATTTGAGATTATGTCATACAACTAAAGATTTTATCATAAAATTATGATCATATTTCCGATGCCATATAGCAACAATTAGGTTGATATGTTAGATACAACAAAAGATATTCACGATCAAAAACTTATCACTCTCTCAGATGGTACATTTTGAAAAGGCACCCCATAGTAAAGTAAGTCGTATTCACGATAAAAATGTCATTTTAAATGATGACTAAGTAATGATGTATTTCAAATTTGTTAGAAATCTCGTCATTAGTGCACCTTTACACGTTCATTAATATGATATTATTTTTTAGTAATGACATTTTTAATGACTCGTGTAAGGGCCGCTATTGAGTTAAGAATGCCGTAGAAAACCTAAGCGAAAAAAATGTGTGTGGAGCACGCTCACAGGAGAGTGTTTGTTGTTTAGGTGGCACATGAGAGAGCAGAATCTGTGCAATTTGAATGAGCTTAGCAACACTGGTTTTAAGGACCCGGCGCCTTCCAGTAAGATAAACTGTGCAGTGCTATCGATGGAGAATGTATAGAACAGGTGTAGTGCAATCTTCAGTTGGTTTTAGTGCATCCTCCGCTACACCGGTATAGTGCAATTTAGAGATGCTATAACCTTCCTTCCATTCCATCATTAACCTGCTTGGACGTGGCCTTCTACGTTATTGATTATTTCATACTCTAAATCAGTTTAGGTTGCACGTTGAGCACGATCTACTATTTCCAAGTATCATGCATTTGGTACAATATGCAATTTGAACTGGTTTTGGACTCAGTTTTCAGGTTCAATTTTGAAGATGTAGCTAATGAACTCTAGAGCAAAAGCACTCAATCGGAATAACTATTTGAAAGAATAATGAATACAGAAAGTGAAAATCTCGACACCTGGATGAAATCTGTCCCACCGCCTCTGACTCGCATTCAGCAAAACATTTTTGCATATTGACATACCCTTGCTTATATTCAAAAAACGAATTTATGTAGAATTTAAACTTATAAATTGTCAAAAATTGTTTTTTTTTCAACCCATGTATCAGTTAGTTGTTCCACTTGGATACCACTTAGTTTACTTGAATTCATCGTAATCAATTTATTTGTTCGCATTAATATTCATTGATATTTTTCTGGAAATTTTGAGCAGGACGAACTTCACAAACGTCACGTATTGAATCAAACAATTGTCGTCTAGCAATTGTAGTTGAATATTTCAAACAATTGAATTTTTGAATTGTGTTGTATTCAAAGATACTGTCATATTTTCAATATTTCAGAAAGAAGGTCATACTAAAGGGTACAATACTAAATATTACAAGTACTTAGAAACAATTACATACATTAAAATTCAGATTATGATAACACATTATGTCTACTTCAAATGAGTCTTCATGGTGGATTTGTCAAATAAGTCCGACTTTAGAACTATTTAACTGTTGTACACAAAAATATGAATATGAAGAAACAACAAAACATATGAATAAATTATAAAAATCGAACTTCAGTCAATTACAATAAGCCCCTGTACCACAATAAAGTCAGCGCCCCATCAATAAAGTCAGCGACGAATCAATGAAAATTGAACAACTTAATCTTAACCATTTAAGTTGAATTCCTATTTCACTAAAAATTATGTTTCATAGCCTGCATAGTAATATTTTGCTATACTATACAGCAAAATATTACAATGTTGGCTATTAAACATAATCTGATGTGAAAGAGTTGTCGATGATTTAGACATAAATTGAAGTAATGCTATGCTACGACTTCCTCTCTGGCCAAGTTTTTTGTGCATATACTAAATTGATTGATAAATTGATAGCAATAATATTCTTTCTTCCATACTACACGGAGATAATTCAAGAACGATGAGAGTTTAAAATTATTTATTTTGGGTACTACAATGTTGCGTTAGGTGAATGATCATTTGTAAATAATATGCTGTATGTCTCTTCAACCATAAACTCATAAATAATTTTGAAAATAATATGCTTGCACTAATTATGAAAAAAAAATGGTTTGTCAATCTCCCGGCGAATGAATTGTTATGATTAAAACCGAAGTTAAATAAACGATTTGTTGTATAAAGAAAATGATTTGTTAGTATAATGATGCACAATATGGAACGTTCAACTTGCTAGAACTGGAAGTGACGCCCTTTGAGAATAAATTTCTTAGCTTTCGTATCTATGGTAATAATACACTTAATATAACTAGGAAAGCTTAGTTGTTTGAGAAAAAATCGCATAAATGTACACTTTCTATTTAAAAGACTTCTTCTGTTGAAATGTTGTAAAACTTCTTATGTTCTTGGAATGATTGCGAACTGTGCAGATTCATTTAGTTTCATAACTCAGGAATAAATAGTGTATAATTGCTGTTCGAATTTTGAATTTAAAGCAAATGCTGAGCTGAATCACCTGTAAGGTATGTAGCAAACGTTCCACTATATTCTTAAATAACGTTGTCGAAATTTACGCATCTATGAATAAATATATGATACATTGGAGTCATACTACCAATAATGCTCATACTGCAAAGCACATCTCGATATATATATATATATATATATATATATATATATATATATATATATATATATATATATATATATATATATATATATATATATATATATATATATATATATATATATATATATATATATATATATTAACGTTACCCAGTGTGTAGCTAAAATCAATTAAAGGTTTCGGACCGGCGCATTAGTAACATAACAAGCGTTTGAGCTTTTGGTATTTCAATAAAGAAAGGTTATCAATACACTGTGAGAACCGATTTTTGAAGTGCGCCTAGCCGAGCCGAGTGTTTGCGATTGGCCCGAGAATCCAGCTTCATAAACGCCAGTAACAGTAACGATAGATCGTTACATTTTTAGTTTAATCATGAGAGTGAACTTTATAATGTTTTGTCGTGAATACGACTTACTTTACTATGGGGCGCCTTTTCAAAATTTACCCTGTACAATAATGAGCAGAAGTTTATCGCGAATATCTCTTGATGTACTTAACCCATCAACATAATTTATTCTACAAGCTATCGGAAATATGATCAGGAATTTGTGATTGAGTTTTCAACAGCGTGAGATAACCATAAATAACTGAAAAACAATGTTTTCTTAAACTTTTGGAAATAATAAGGAAAATCCATCACGCTTGCTTGCTTTTTTCGCATCCGGACGACGGTTTTAAGGTAGTCAGGCACATATGTATAAGATCCGATTATCTTACAAGTATAAAAGGTAATCTTTGATTAAAAACTGTTCATTTATTTTATTGCTACAGACGAAACTGGATTTCGAGGTGAGGTTCTCCTACCAACATCATTAAGAACAAACCAAGTATAAAGCGTGAAACGCTTAGGTCGTCCTCTCATTTGGACTTCGATCGTCAGGAGGAGCAGTCCGCAATGGAAGTAGACCTTTTGTGTGGTGTAAAGCGTCAAACGCTCAAGTCATAGAGTCAGTTTTCAGGATAATTAGATTAGCTTTGTGCAAAATTTGCAACAGTGTTTAATATCTTAGAGAATTACACAATTTGGCCCTTCTGAATGCCAGAAATTTATCTCGTACGGCATTTTGATAACTATTTTCACTGAAATATGTAAATCCGAAATGAAATAATTGACATCGAAATTCTGTATGTTGCTAATTAGAGCAATAATTGTATAAAGAATTATTCGAAATTTTCTTCACTATACTGTATACGGCCCATTTTTTAACCACTTGTAGTTTGTAGTAGAACTTTTTGTTGATTTGCTATATGAAATGCATAGCACCGACTCAGAAGCCATTAATTAAAGGTTCCTTTCAGAACCACCATTATTTGATCATATAGAACTATACTGGTTATTTCGTAATATTTAATTGTATGCCAAAATGTTTAATGTAACTAATCTGTACTTTAGTTTAGGTGTATCGTTTCAAATTCTAGCAGTGAAAAAGAGGGAAGCTTGCACAATTCACTCAATCGATCAGCTAATTGATATTCGGAAGTATAATGAAAGAGTGTCAGTTTTATTCGTATTTACTACATCCAGTTAGGTCTCTGACATTACACACCCGTACTTTTTTTCATTACTGCTGTGCTTGAGGATCAAGATTAAACCTAGTTAACTTGTGTTGGTAATTTGTATATTACGTACATTTTATTTGGTACGTATGTCATAGATCTATGTATTCATATATGTAGTGCAACAAGTTTATCAAAGTGGCTTGAACGATTGAGTTTCAAACAATATTTTTTAGTAATAATTTATTCTCAAATGAATGTCTGACTTTTTGGATGAAATATTAGTTTTGATCAATTTTTCACAAACGTTGGATGGAAAATTGCTTATATTGCATGAATGTAAATTTCAATTCTATAATAAAAAAGTTAGCAACACTGTATGAATGCATTTGTATTACATTGCGCTACACAAAATAAACAAAACTAAATATTTTTTGTTACAAACGCAGCTTTCCGAAAAAAAAAATGTTCGACAACATTCCATATGTGTCTGTTGCTAATTAAATGTTTTATTAACTTTTTACTTTTTTATTTATGACTTCTGGTCAGTCAGTAATTTTTACTTTTTTCGGTGTTTAACGATATCAAACTAACTAGAGATTATGAGAGGAGAAAGAATATAAAATTATAGAGCCATAGTACTCAAGGAAGAGCAAGGATGTGAAGTGAGACGTGACAAGGGTCATTTAAGTAAGCAGAAGGCTTCTCGTATCTAAACTTTTACCTTCTACCAGAGGAGTCGAACTTAGGCCGAGTCTCTGATATGTCAGAAAGTGAAGGCGATGGTCGTTTGCCATTTACTATCCGAACCGGCAAAAGTAAAGTTACGAGAAGTTGTCACATTCTGCCCACGACGGTTTCTCACACAATGTGTTTCATTGTGTTGATATTTTCTCATCTCTATATAGCTAGTTATAACACCGGAATGGAAGATTTGTCCGAAACTATTGCTTGAGTGTCTGGAGTTGTAGCGTCGAGTTTACTACCGTTTATTCGCGTTTTGCTGTTTTTCCGGCTATTTGTGGCGTGCTTTCGACCGTTAGCACCAGCCGCTGACATAGTCGTTCTTCGCTCTGTGAAACAAATTGTGTCATCTTGATATCAGCTCGCTGTCGAACGTAGATCAAAACAAACATGGCAAAAAAACAATGCGGAGAGTGTCACCATGACATCAACGACTTGGAACCAATACGTTGTGTTTTATGTGAGACTCCTTTCCATATTAGTCAAAATTGCTGTGGATTCAATTTACGATCATGTAAAGAGATGTTTGCTCAAAGTAAAGCAGTGTTTATTTGCACAAATTGCAGGGACTTGTTAAATGGCAGAAGCATTTGTGCTTATATTTCGGACCTGAATGTAAACACTGTGCCCACCACTACTTGCAACACCAATATTGACACGCAGATACAGCAACTCACTGATATTGTCGAAACGCTTAGCAAAAAAGTTGACTGTATCTCAAATAGTTCAAGTTCTAAGCCGCCTGCTCGGATACCTATATGGCCAACTTACAATGCGAAGCGTCGTCGTGGTGAAAATGGTGAAGCAATTCGTCCAGATGCGAATCGTAGTACTAACCAAATTGATTTTGGTGATCTGTCTGTTCCTTTCGTAACACCCCTGGTATCACAACCTAAATTTTGGCTTTACCTATCGGGCTTCCAGCCGTTGATCAGTAATGAGGATGTGCAGAAGATAGTTGCTCGCTGTTTGGAATTAGAAGCCCCTTTTTTATTCATCTTGTACCTAAAGGAAATGACACATCAAACATGACTTACATCTCATTCAAAGTTGGTCTGGATTCAGCTTACAAGCAGCAAGCTCTCAACGCTGCGTGCTGGTCAACCGGTTTACTATTAGAGAGTTTGTTGAGATTTCAAAAAACACAATAAGACGGCCATTCACCAACGATCCCACCACAGCAATAATTATTAGTAGCGGAAATGGTTCAAATGCAACGCGATTTTCAGTGGACGGTGGGTGCCTTCGGGTCCCAACAGAGGCGAGTATTTGAACGCATCGTTCGGTTTATCTGCATTCAATGATTGTCCTTTGCAGCCACTATCCTCCAATGATGTCATGGTCTACTATCAAAACGTTAGAGGACTGAGGACGAAAATAGATGACTTTTTCCTGAATTCTGCAGAATGTGACTTTGACGTGGTGATTATGACTGAAACTGGTCTTGACGATTGCATAACTTCTCTGTAGTTATTTGGGACGACCTACAACGTTTTTCGATGCGACCGTTTTCAACGCAACAGTAATAAATCGCGCTTCGGTGGCGTGCTAATAGCTAATAATAATAATACACTAGTAAAGCGATAAACACGATGGCTGGACAGAATTTGGAACAAATATCTATCGCCACGAAAATTAAAGGTAAAAAACTAGTCATATGTGCTATTTACATTCCCCCGGGTCGAAGCCAGGATCTAAACGTGATCAATGAGCATATTGCATCTTTGAACGAATTGTGTGATAAAACTTCGGACGACGATACAGTTATTGTGTGTGGTGATTATAACCAACCTCGTATGCAGTGGAGTAAGAGCAACAATAGCATTGTTTGCTGTACCTCACAATTGCCACCTGCTAGTCACACACTGCTTGATGGAATGGAATTCCTTGGTCTCGGACAGAGGAATCTGGTGTATAATTCGCTAGGCCGAACACTCGATCTTTTGTTTTGCTCTAACGATTGTGTAGTAGATCGTTGTCCTAACCCGTTGCTTCCCGTGGACAATCATCATCCGCCGCTAACCATTCAGCTGTTCACGATTGCGGATAGTACCCAATTGCCGACGATAAGCGATAGCAGTGCTTCATGTCCATTGAATTATCGGTTGGTGGACTTCTTTGCTTTGTCCGATCATCTTAACAATGTCGATTGGGACTTATTGTTTGGTACCGGTGATGTCGACGACATGGAGATCTTCTGCGACGAAATCAATCGTTAGCTTGAGTCAAATGTACCTCGTGTTAGGCAACCCGTTTCTCCTGCTTGGAGCTATTAGAATTACGCAAATTAAAACGAGAGCGTAATGCAAATCAGCGCAAATTGCTTCGACGACGTAATGCTTCCAACGTTGCTAACTTTCATCGATCTGCCAATACTTATCGTGCTCTTAATGCTAGTTTATACAAAGCATATGTACTTCGCATGCAGACTAGTCTAAGACGTAACCCTCGTAGTTTTTGGCGATTCGTTAATTCGAAAAGGAAAAACTCATCTGTACCTACGAATGTTTTCCTCGAGGATGAGGCTGCCCAATCAGTTTCTGAATCTTGTGAATTGTTTGCCAGGCATTTCGCTTCTGTGTTTTATAGTAATCTGACTTCAAATGAAGAGACGGAAATTGCTGTTACTGATGTTCCTGCTGACCTAATTAGTTTGAATACTTTCATCGTTACCTCTGAGATGGTTTCACGCGCTGCAAAAAAGTTGAAATGCTCATACTCTCCCGGGCCAGACGGTTTACCCGCTGTTGTTTTAAATCGATGTATTGGTGCATTGGCTAAACCATTGAGTACAATTTTTAGTCGATCTTTTGAGCAGACAAAATTCCCGTGCTTATGGAAGCAATCGTACATTTGTCCCATATTTAAAGATGGCGATCGGCGAAATGTTGCTAATTACCGTGGGATTACCAGTCTCTCTGCCTCATCTAAACTTTTTGAAATGATTGTAAGTGATGCCATATTAGATCGAGGGAGAAATTACGTTTCATTTAATCAGCATGGATTTATACCAGGAAGATCAGTTTCGACGAATCTGTTAACATTCACGTCTAAGTGTATCGCTAGCATGGAGGAAAAAACTCAAATGGATGTTGTCTACACTGATCTAAAAGCAGCATTTGACAAAATTGACCACGAAATACTTCTTTGTAAATTATATCGTCTCGGCTTCTCTGCGCAGCTCGTGTCCTGGTTAAGATCGTATCTGACTGGTAGAGTATTACGAGTGAAGTTGGATAACTGCGAACTGAATTTACGAACAATTCAGGAGTTCCTCAAGGTAGTAATTTGGGATCATTACTTTTCGTACTGTTTTTCAACGATGTCTCATTTGCTTTGCAAAATGGCTGCAAATTGATTTATGCAGACGATTTAAAATTGTACCTCGTAGTTCGTACCGTAGAGGATTGCCAGCGGTTACAATATCTACTAGAATTTTTCGTAGATTGGTGTCACAGAAACAAGCTAATCATTAACGTGGCAAAATCACTGATCATTTCAAAAGCTTCACGTCAGCTGGGATTTATTTCAAAAATCGCAAAGGATTTTAAAGATCCTCATTGCTTGAAGGCATTATACTGCTCACTCGTAAGACCTATTCTTGAGAACGCTTCATCAGTTTGGTTACCGTATCAGCTCTCGTGGTGCATGCGAATTGAACGAGCTCAAAAGCGGTTTGATCGGTTAGCATTACGGAATTTACCGTGGAGAGATTCCTCGAATCTTCCACCATATTCGGATAGATGTCAACTAATCGGAATCGAATCGCTGTTACGTCGCCGTAAAATACAACAGGCAGTATTTGTTGCAAAACTGATCAACGGAGAAATCGATGCACCGGAATTGCGATCCGAAATTAATTTTCGAGTACCGAACAGAACCCTGCGGAATGTCACGTTACTTCAGCAAAGATTTCATAGAACTAGTTTTGGATGTAATGAACCGATAATCGCTGCCATTCGATCATTCACTGCTGTAGAAGATCTTTTTGAATTTGGTGAATCATCTAGTCGCTTCGCAAGTAAAGTTAAACGATCTTCTGTGTTTTGATATTTTTTCTAGTCTTTAGTTTTTGTTTTTAATTATATTATGTGTATTTTGTTTTTAATAATGTTATGTGACTATTAGTTTTAGATGTATTGTGATAATTATTATGTGTTGTTTTTTTTAAAGATGGTGGTTTTTGCGCCCGTTTGAGAATGACATATTTTATGTTCAACTCAAATGGGTTTTTCTCCACCCATATCCATGTAGATTTCGTATCCGATGGATATTACAATAATAAATAAATAAATAAATAAATCTTTTTTATTTTTTACTTTTTTATTTATGACTTCTGGTCAGTCAGTAATTTTTACTTTTTTCGGTTTTTAACGATATCAAACTAACTAGATATTATGAGAGGAGAAAGAATATGGAATTATAAAGCCATAGCACTCAAGGAAGAGCAAGGATGTGAAGATAAAGTGCGGAAAAGTGAGACGTGACAAGGGTCATTTAAGTAAGCAGAAGGCTTCTCGTAACTAAACTTTTTCCTTTTACCAGAGTAGTCGAACTTAGGCATCTTAGCGATACGAATCATCCGAGTCTCTGATATGTCAGAAAGTATAGGCAAATGTCGTTTGCCATTTACTATCCGAACCGGCAAAAGTAAAGTTGATGATGATGGTCCCACCTCATACCCCTGCAAAGGTGTGAGCTGAACGAGTTATCTAAGTGATAATTAATATTATTACATGTTTCAACCAGTAATCAAAAATTGAAACGAGCTGGTTAACTTAGCATGCATAGATATTCCTTCGATAGGGCAGCTGAACAAAAAGAAATTCCAACTCGGGATCCTTTAACAAATTAGGAATCGAACCCAACATCTAGACCATTATTAGACAATAATTCACCAGGCCCTTCCCGCCGGACCAGTTCATCGTTATCACCACCAGCTACAATGGAATAACAAGACTGCGAATGAGCAGAGTCAAGCCCAATTTCATCAACAACTGTAGATCCCAGCATAACTCAAGAAAACCATAATTGGTCTCAAACAATAACATCTCTTAATTCAGCCATATTCCATTTTTAGATTGTCTTTGACTGTGTTACGCGCGCGGGCTCAAACTTGTGTAGACAACTCAATTATTTTTTTATTTATATCAACTCTAAAATACTAATAACAAAAAATCCATCATCATCATGCAGATCATAATAACTTCTAACATCTACAAAAATAGTGATAAGTCAAAATACATTCTTCTACATTTAACATTATTTTTAAGAAATTAAATTCGAATAAATATTTCAAAATCTGTTCATAAGACAGATTTTACATGTGAAATACATAATTGTTTGAACTCATTTAGAGTTGTAGCACGTTTAATTTGTCTGGGCATCGAATTGAAAAAAAATTATTCCTTTGTACAGTAGCGAATTCTGTGATCTGCCTAATAGAAAGTTTGGTGTTCTTACATCTGATGCATTTCTGGTATTATATCTATTTATATCACTTCCTCTCTCAACTCGATCACACAAATATCGAAGCAGCATACCATTTATTAATTTAAAAATTAACACCATTGTTAAGTAATAAATTCTTTGTTTGACCGAAAGCCATTGTAATGCGCTCAGCAGAAAAGTAGAGGAAGTGTATCTATTACATTTAAGTACCAATCGCAGAATTTTATTTTGCAGTCGCTGTAATTGCATGATTTGTGTACTATTAGCAAGAAACAGAATGGATGGACAGAAGTCAATGTGTGTTGAAATGATTGATTTATACAGAAGAATTTTACTACTGATCGTTAAGTCATTTTTCATACGACACAATACTTCGTACTTTTTGGCAATCTTCCTGATTACGTTATTAATGTGAGATTTGAATGTTAACTTTTCATCAATTACGACTCCAAGATACTTCATCTCTCTAACGCGATCAATAATCTCACCATCAATTTCTACGTTAGCATCATGTCTAGTGCTCGCAGAAGAAATAACCATGTATTTCGTCTTTGCGACATTCAATTTCAATTGCTTGAATTTTAACCAACGTGCTAGAGAATGAAGGTCTTCGTTTAAGTTTGCAACAGCTTCATTATAATCCTTAGATGCAATAAACAGAACCGTGTCGTCAGCAAACAAATTGATATCAAAAAACCGTATACATAACAAATAAAATTGGTCCTAGGACACTGCCTTGAGGCACTCCAAGTGAATTATCTAGAGAACTAGACACAAAATCGTTAAACACAGTCTTTTGTTTTCTATCATATAACTAGCTTTCAAACCATTTGTAGGCTACTCATCCAATGCCAAAGCGTTGTAGAGTTTGTAACAATAAAGGTCTTGAGATGGTTTCAAAAGCGCGTTTTAGATTTCTACAATATAACTCCGGAAACGGAAGTCGGATCCAGATGAAATTCAGGAATTCCATATGGGACCGGAAGACCTTTCATTTGAATCTAAGTTTGTGGAAATCGGTCAAATCATCGCTGAGAAAAGTGAGTGAGATCCATTTTGGTATATATGACCACTATTTCCGGTACTTCCGGAACCGGATACCGGGAACCAGGATAGCCAGAATCGGTTTGTTTATTTGCCTATTGATAATGACTATCGATTTGTGTAGTTTTGAGACCAGTTTAGAATTTTTTTACGTTTTTTGTTTCGCCGGTTTAAGTGATGGTGTGCAATATTGAACACACTTTACCCTATAACTCCGGAACCGGAAGTCGGATTCATATGAAATTAAGACCTTTCATTTGAATCTAAGTTTGTGGAAATCGGTCAAACCATCGCTGAGAAAAGTGAGTGAGATCCATTTTGGTATATTTGACCACTATTTCCGGTACTTCCGGAACCGGATACCAGGAACCAAGATAGCCGGAATTCCGCATGGGACCGGAAGACCTTTCGTTTGAATCTAAGTTTGTCAAAATCGGTTCAGCCATCTCCGAGAAAACCTAGTGAGATTATTTGACACATACACACATATATACACACATACACACAGACATTGCTCAGCTCGATGAACTGAGTCGAATGGTACCCTCCTCGATGAACTGAGTCGAATGGTGACCCTCCGGTCCAATTTTCACTAGTCAGTTGTTACACATTACATTTCCCTCCTGCGAGGATTGAGGGACACTTCGTTCGTGGTTCGTCTCGTCATCCATTGTCGTATCGATGGTATTGTTGTCGATTTCCGTCTTCTTTTCGTTGCTAGTTGCTGTAGATGCACCTTGTTGTACATTGTTTGCAGTTGCTTGTTGGTTGGATGGTAAGTTGTTAACTGCAGCTGGTGTACTTTGTTTTATAGGGGATACGTTGAATGGTTTCGTTGTAGGGGATGCTTCACTGTTGTTGGTGACTGTCATAGGTGTACTGGGATTGCTTAGGGTTGGTGTGAAGGAAGCACCGTTGTCCTTTGGTGTGGTTGTCTCCTTGTCCAGTTTATCAGCTTGAACAGCTTTTTGGCAATATTGACATGTGGCCATTTGATTGTCATAGGTAACAAGTGATTTGCACGGAATTCTTGTATCGTGACCGAAAATCACATGAGAATGTATAGGCCTCTTCAATTGTATGCGTAATAAACGTACGCCATTTAGAATACCGGGGAAACAATTCTTCCACTTTTCTTTTTCGATAGAGAGAATCTCTCCGTATTGGGACATAGTTTTGCGAATATATGAGTCGGTGACGCTTGAGGGAAGATCATGCACACGCACTTCTATAGCACTATCTTCCATATATACTGGAATGTTGTACTTAATGCTCTCGTGCTCCACATAGTGCACATTGCAATTGAATTGCATAACTCTTTATAAAACTGGATGTAAACAACATTATTTGTCTTATTGCATTGAAGTAAATGCACACGTTTAATGTCAAGATGCATTTGCTCCTTAAGCCAAACTTCAAGTTCTCGTATCGAAGGTCGAATTTTTCACTGCCTGAAGTCAACAACAATTGTATTCTTTCGTGTCGGCGGTAGCTTTTGTTCGTTTGGTTCACTCATTTCGAGGTCGTTCTATGGTTCACTACACAATACTGTACTTGGTTTCTTCTGTCCCGAACGTAAGCGGTTTTGTTTTATCGACTGACTTGGATGAGATGTGTAAGCGAACGCCAAGATCACACACTTGATCAACTCTAGAGACAAGACGACGCTACATTACGTCGATCACTACTTCTATAAATGGGACAAACAAACGACTGTTTACATATACGAGGGAACCAAGCTTGCTCAAACGATCGATTGAGAATGATGCTCAATGGCTCTGCTAAAGTTAAAATACAGCGACACAAAAAACAGCTGGTATACCATCCGGACCAGGAGAAAAGGAGCGTTTAAGTTTTTCTGCTGCCTGCTCATCCAAGTTTGGTGTAACGGTAAAAATATCTAAATCGAACAAATCGGTAGGTACATTTGAGGCAGCATCATTCGCGTCGAATATCGAAGTAGAACAACTCGAGAAAACACCGGCAAAGAAACTCGCAAATAGTTCACATTATTCTGGAGTTGAAGCAGAAACCGTATTGTCCAAAAATACATTTTAAAGGATTGCAGAACACTTATATAGTAATATATATCATAACATATCGCAGCATGTCCTTTTTTCATTGTATTATATATTATTATTTATCACATTATTGTCACTATTACATCTATTGTAATCATGATTAATATTATATATTGTATTATGATATATTGCATTATATTATGTTATATAATATTATATTATATTGTATTATATTATTTTAAATTATATTACATTGTATTATAATATATCATTTTATGTTGTATTAATTTCATCACACTATGTTTCATTGTATTTATTAATATAAATATAAATAGAAACAGAATCTCTGCAAACTTTCGAGTATTCCTCACTCTCATTTCCCACGTTACGACTCCTCATTCGTCTGGTCGTGTACCAAAGAGTGCTTTTGCAGTTAGTGCAAAACGATGCATATTGAAAGTACGTTTAGATTCCAACAAAACAGCAAGGTCATCAACACGATCATTTCTTTGAAGCGTTTGTCCGTCAATTTTGTAGTCGAAATGTAATGGATTCAATATTCGGTACAACTTTATGACCTGAAATTTTGCAATGCTGACGATAACCCAGTTCCTTCGACAACAGGTAACGAATTCATCCAGAAGCTTTTGAAGACGGACGCATTCGTCAATAGAGCGTACCTCAAGGTATAGTTTCGAATCGTCGGCATAAACTAATTTGCAGTCTCCACTGAGCAACAAAATAGCGTCGTTAAAACAGCGAGAACAGAAATGGACCCATGTTGCTTCCTTGAGGTACACATGATATGTTCGTGAACGAAGATGACACACAGGAGTCTAACTTGACTCGTAAGACTCTACCATTTAAGTATGAGCAGAGGCAGTCAATGAACTTATGTGTTGCACCCAGACGCTTTTTTTTTCATAAAAGAATTAAGTGATGAATTCGGTCGCCTCTTTAAGATCAGTGTATACGGTATCAATTTGAAATTTTTCTTTCAAACGCGAAATACAGGTCGAGGTAAAATCGAGAAGATTAGTGCTGACCGAGATGTAATTTTTTGTATGAGAGAACAGCTTACTCACTATGATTTCAAAGAGCCTTGAAGTAGCAGACAAATTTGTTATACCACGGTAGTTCCTTACACACGGAACCACCCGCGATCCCATTTCAACTAGAATATTAGTTGATTTTCTGAATTCGATTGGTTAAAATTTGGTACAACTAATCGATTGTTGTTTTAACTAAACTGTCATTTTTGTTTTTCGATTAGCAGAAACGATGGTTGAAACAACTAATTTAACTGTTTGAAAAAAAAAATGCTGTCAATTAGTGAGGACACATACCTTTCAATGTCAACAAATATTTTAGTTGAAATAACTGGTGTTGTTATTGAAACAAAATTCTGTTAGTTGAATGTTGTTGTTAAATCAATGTTATTGATTTGCGAAAATTTTAGTACATTTATATGAGCTTGGGTGCATCAACCGCTGGGAATTGGAATTTTGCGACGGCAATTCAAACGCGCCATTCAATCGCAGCGCGTTCTGTGTGTTTGAAACTCTTCGCTCCTGTTACTTCCATAAATTAAATTCATGTCAAAAAGCGTTTTATTGCTAATGCATGAACATCATCGGTATCAAACAGCTGGAAGTAAAACAGTCTGCTGGAAGTAAATCAATGATCGAATTTGAAGCATACAATTTTTGCGCATACCTGAAAGATTATGAGATGATCATTCATTAACATTTTCTAATTTGTCACCAAATCTTTTTCATCTTAAACAAGGTTAACTTTATCACAACACCGCTGTTAGATAAACACTAGTTCTCATAAATTTCTCATATCGAATGAACACAATTTCACCAAACGCTTTAACCATCGATGTTGTTTTCATTGACATTTTGAAGCGACGCGAACAGATTTCAACTAAAAAAGTTGTTGATTTTGCATTGCAATTATTGTTTTGCTTTCAACTGTCTCCGGCATTTGACAGCATTCAAAACAACATATTTTTCAACTACTTGAATATATGCAAATCAAAAACCAAAGTGGTTGAATCAAAAATAAATTAGTTAAATCAACTATCGCAAAAATCAAAAACTGCGATATCGCAATTTTATGATCGAAGGGTTATCCGTGCAGTTTTCAAGAAGGGAAATAATTATCGTGGCATAGCCGCACTATGCGCCGTATCTAAATTATTTGAAACTATAGTTCTGGATTTCATGAAGCACAACAGCAACAACTACATTTCGAAAACTCATGCCTACATTTCAATAATTTCACGTCGAAACCATCAACTGCAACAAACCCACTGTGCTGAACTTCTTTCATAGTTCGATCTCGAAAAGTACGCCTACAGGTTGATGCAATGTACACTGATTTCACTGCATGCTTTGACACAATAACCCACCAAATAGCAATAGCAAAACTCAATAGATTTGGTTTCGGTGGATCGTAGCTAAATTGGCTCCAGTCATAACTTATTGGTCGCGAAATGTCTGTTTCGTTTCGATTATGTGATTTCAAAGGCCTTCCAGCTCTTGGGTTTCGTCTTTCGCGTTACCAAGAGCCTTACTAATGTACACTGTCTCAAGGTATTATATAGTCCGTTCGATGTAAGAATATGGAGCTGTTGGTTGGTCTCCTCACTATCAAATCGACATTGCACGCATCGAAGCTATCCAGCGTAAATTTGTAAGATTCGCTCTGCGCAACTTAACTTGGAATTATCCCACTAATCTTCCTAGTTACAAAGCTGATTGACTTAGATCTGCTATCTGTTCGCAAGAATGTCTCCAAATTCGCTTTTTAGATGATTTATTACAATCATGTATCAATTGTCCCGAACTTCTGCAATTGTTTAATTTGGAAATTCATCGACGTAATCTATGCTCTCATCGCATCTTTAGTTTACCTATTGCACGAACAAATTATGGTTACAATGAACCATTTTCCAGTATGTGCTGCTATAATGTTATCGACTTTCATCTATCTCGAAATATGATTAAACGATTGTTTTATAGTCACTTGTCAGATTAACTTTGGATCAGTATTTGTTTTTAACCGTTTGTATTTTTGTTCATTTTTTTTTTTGCATAAATATCTGTTTATTAATCTTATTTTTGTGTATTACATCAACATTTTACAGTACAAGTGTTTTGACCCTTTGGCCTTTCATCTTTGTTGTTCATACGATTCGTTATTAATATTAGGTGTTTTAGTTACTCTTGTTTTACATACTAATGTTTAATCATAATATTTATTTTAATTATTTATAAAATGTCTACCTACTTATAACTATCCTTAACCTAATACGTACAAATTTTGAATTATTTGTATTTCAGAGATTGAGCACCTCTCTTCAAATTTCGTGCAGTATTGTTCGAATTTTTGTTCTAGTATATCCAGTGAGGCCATCTCATGTACTTCACTAGTTCTTGTCCAAGGGGGTAGATTTAGAATCATCTTTAAGATCTTACTTTGAATGCGCTGAAGCCTAAGTTTGTGTGTTCGTGCACAGCCCCGCCAAACAGGGATTGCGTATTCAATTGCGGGGTAGATGATTTGTTTATAGACAGCCATCTGATTCTTCAGGCATAGTTTAGATGTTCTACAAATCAGCGGATACAGAGACCTAATGAGTATGCTGCATTTTTGAACGATTTTGTCAACATGTGACCTGAATATCAGATGTCTGTCAAAGGTGAGTCCTAGATAGATAACTTAATCGGACCATTGAATGACCTCATCACCGAATCGTATTCTGCATTCGTCTGATGGAACAAGTTTTGGAGATCTTGAATGTGGAAACAAGATGACCTGAGTTTTTGCTGCATTGATCACAATTTTCCAGCTTGTAAAATATTCCGTTAAAGCGTCCAGACCTGTCTGTAGTTTATTCTTCAGAGCATTAATGACACGACCTTTGTAAAGAATGGCAGTATCATCCGCAAATTGTGACAGAACACCACCACCCGGAAGAGGTGAGATGTCTGATGTGAAAATGTTGTATAGAATGGGACCTAGGATACTTCCCTGGGGTACACCAGCAGGAATAGTAAATCTTTCTGAAAGTGCATTATTCAGAAAAACCTGGAACGCTCTATCTGCAAGATAATTTTTGATAATTTTAATAAGATACATGGGAAAATTATACCGATGCAGTTTAAACACCAGGCCATCGTGCCACACATTATCGAATGCCTTTTCAATATCCAATATTGCCATGGCAGTCGTTTTGGACACTGATTTGTTTTGCTGGATGACGTTGTTAACCCTTGTGAGCTGGTGAATGGTGGATCTTCCTTTCCGGAACCCAAACTGTTCTTCCAGAAATATATCCTGTTCATCTGCAAAAGCAAGAATTCGCCTTTGTATTGACTTTTCAAACAGCTTGGATAGGGCAGAGAGTAAGCTGATGGGCCGATAGCTCTTGGAAAAGGAAGGATCTTTCCCCGGTTTCAAAACTGGAATAACTTTAGCTAACTTCCACATTGAAGGGAAGTAACCAAGCTCCCAGCACCTGTTAAAAATTTTAGCTAAGAAGACAAATGAGCGAATACTCAAATGTTTCAGCTCAATGTTGAATGTGTTGTCGAAACCGGAGGCCTTCATATTTTTGGATTTTTTCACAAAAGCCATCAGCTCATTCGCAGTGACTCTACTTTCCTCAGGAACCAAGCTGTCTGATTGGTCAACCTCAGCTACGCTATCAGCAACGGCTCTTTCATATGGACTAACAATGTTAAGTCCTAAAATGTGAGAACACACAAACTGCTGGCCTAGC
Source organism: Malaya genurostris (assembly GCF_030247185.1). NCBI lineage: Eukaryota > Metazoa > Arthropoda > Insecta > Diptera > Culicidae > Malaya > Malaya genurostris. Next base: position 130,902,282 of record NC_080572.1, read on the forward strand.
GCATTTGCCTTCTCTACTGGTGTGATTAAAGGTATTCCTTCAGCTGCGTCCTGGGGTGACATCACAGGAGGAATAGGCTTCGGTTTTTTCTTAAGCACCTTCGTTAAGGACCAGAAGGGCTTTGAATGTGGGAGAGTTACTCGAAGCTTTTGCTGGAAGTTCCTGTTGCGAAGCTCAGATATCCTTTCCTGGATTATCCTAGTTAAGTTGTTATAAGTAGTCTTCCTATCTAGAATGCCAGTTCGTTGATACTGCCTCCGGTAGATATTCCGAAGTCGGATGAGTTTCTTGGTGACACTGTCAATTTGAAGAGAGGAACTCGGCATATATTGTACTGGAACCGTCCTATCACGAGCGACTGTGATTGAATGCTGGAAGGAAGATAGGGCTGCATCGATTTCCATCGGGGAATCAAGTGGCAAATCGATATTAATAAGTTGGTCGGCGATATGTTGAAATTGGACCCAATCGGTGCGATAATAGTTCCTCCGAGGTTGAATAGGCACTGTTTCTGGTGAAGATCCCAACGTCAATATTACTGGAAAGTGGTCGGAAGAGAGCTCGTTGAAGACAACCGGAGAGCTGTCTATGGCGATGTTGCTGATGAATATATCCAAAATGGAATGAACTCCCGATCTGGAAAGTCGCGTTGGTTGATCCGGAGCGAAGATGTTGTATTGTCCAGCTTCGTAATCTTCGGCAAGTACGAATCCGTTTCGATTCTGTCTTTTGTTTCCCCACAGCTCATGCCGTGCGTTCAGGTCCCCAGCAATGATGAATTTGTTCTGTCGTCGAGTGAGCATAGCCAGATCTCGCTTCAAAGATGCACACGTACCATCTCGAAGATTGGTTTGTTTGGGGCAGTACGCTGCAATGATGATGATGGGTCCCATCGTCGTTGTAATCTCAATTCCGATGGCTTCTATGAGTTGCAATTTAAAGGCTGACAGAAGCCTGTGCTGAATGGATCGTTTAACGGCAATGGAAACTCCCCCTCCTCTGGTAGTTGTCCTGTCGAGCCTGTGAATCCTGTAATTGGAAATAAAAACAGAAATTTCAGGTTTAAGATGAGTTTCAGTTAAAATAGCAATATCGGCATTCTTCTCTTGAAGAAAGTCTGACAATTCAGCAGTTTTGCTCCTGAGTGAGCAAGCATTCCAATTTACTATAACCAACTCATTATATTGCATATTCGATGATGAATTTGCCTAAGGCGTTGATTTGATCTAACCGCGTTCTGCTGTTTCGTAGTTTTGTTGTCATTGTTTCAAAAATGACGATCAGTTGTTCAGCAGAGAATAAATCACCAGAGTCATCCTTTGCTTGTGGTTGATTATTGCCCCATCCAGGAGGGATTCTTGAGGAAGATTCTTTTTGGGATCCAGAGGCTGAAGTCTTTGGATTGCTGCGAGGAAGTGGCGGCAAATTCGGAATATCCCTCTTCGGTGGGAGCCGTGGGAAATTAATTTCATCCTTCTGTGGAACATTCTTGTGCGTTGATTGTTTACGGGATGCCTGTTGTCGAATTTTTGTGAACTCAGCACGTTTGGGACACGATTTGCTAGTAGATGGATGGTCGCCATCACAGTTCACACATTTTACAGCGATGTCATCTAGTAGGCAATCGTTGGTATTGTGTGGTTCGGTACATTTCCCGCACCGAGTTTTCATGTGGCAATTCCTCGCTCCATGGCCGTAGTTCAAACAGTTCGTACACTGTGTGACATCCCGATGTACCGGTTTATACTTTTGCCATTCGATGATTATGTGAAATAACGATTCAATCGTTTTCAGTTGACTCATGGTGATGGAGCCCTTCTCCAGATGAATCAGGTACAGTTGATCTCTAAACTTTTTGTCCGTATTATGGCGCTTCATTTTAAATACCATCAAAGGCTTTAGTCCAGCCTCCGACAGTGCCTGCTTTAGTTCGGCTTCCATCATGTCGGGTAGTCCTCGAATTACAACCTTCATAGGTTTGTTGGCGGCAATATCGTGTGTGAAGTATTCCGCTTTTGTCTGCTTCAGATAGCATTCCACTCCTTTGTAGTGGTTCAAAGCCGGAACAGTTATTTTGTAGCCTTCAGTACATAAACGGATTGTTGCCTGTAGTCCTTTGCTGATCAGTGTGTTGAAATCCGAGCGTAGAGTTGGTGGGAAGCCCTTCAGGTAGAAAGGCGGCATTTTTTCCTTCTTCTGCAGTTCCTCTTCGACATCTACTGGCAGATCAGCATATTGGTTTTTACTCAGCAAACGGTCGTTTACCTGTACATCACTTGGCTTCAGACGCTTAGCATCCTTTGGATCCTTCTCGGATCGATGGCGGTTTTTACCCATAGCTTGGGTAGGTAGACAACTGCGAATAAAAAATAAAACAAAATCGAAATTAGTCGTAGTAGGTTATTCGTCTATCCACATCGAGTGTTAGATGACGAATGTATTTTTGTTCAATCACTACTCTGCCCCCCAACTTACCGTCATCATCCGTTTATCTATCTTCTTTTCTCTTCTCTCTAGCGCCGTTTGAGCAAGAACACTGTTGCTGTCCTATAATGCTTGGTGTCATCAACTAGTTATAGTTATAGGGTTTAGTTTTAATTGTTTGGTTTTATTGTTAGTGTTAAGCCTTATTGTATCTGTTGGATCATTGTAATCTATTGATACAAAAGATGAGGAGGTTTTATGCCTGCTAGAGAGAAAGAGAGAGAGATTGCCAAATTTCATCTCCATTGGGCTATTCCCTGCTCCCCAAAATAAAAAAAAACAAGTTGGAGAAAATATCCAACGGTTTTTACATGAATCTGGCATCTTTGTGATCTTTAATAAAATGGAACATTTTAGAATCGTCGGCGAAAGATAATTTTAAGCATTGTATCGAAAGGTTCAAATCGTTTAAATAAAGTAAAATTAAAAAGGGTCCAAGATGGCTGCCTTGAGGTACCCCCGAATTAGCTTGAAAAGGTGCACCTGTACAGTCTCCGAGTTTAGCTATCATACTACGCCCAATCAGGTACGAATTCAACCAATTCAAAATAGATCCATTGAATCCAAGTCTGTCCAGTTTGGCAATAGCTATTCGATGATTTACTTGGTCAAAAGCAGTAAAGAAGTCTGTGTATATGGTGTCAACCTGCGTCGTGCCTGTAGAAACTGAATTACGTACATGGAAAGAAATGCATTACTGTTGTCAAGATTAGAAAATCATGAGCCCAACCATTTTAACTTCTCATGAAACCATAAGCAATAACTCTTCTCCCATGAAAATTAATCATGGTTCGAAAATGCGTTACTTGAGGAATGTATTCAAAGCTCGTCTCAGCACTTTTCTACCCGGATATCACTTTGAACCCGTTGCCTCAAGTGATGTGATTGATTGCTTAATCGATTAATAGTAAGGTAAAAAGCAGACATTGAAAAGCAAGAGCTACTGAAAATGTTTACTTGATCCAGAAGCATATTAATTTAATAATCGTGTAGTTTTACCCACCGGCTGATAGAGAATTGACAACATGAAGATGATGAACCGAAAATTGACATCATAAGTGACTAAGTACGGCTACGGCTGCGAGATATAACAACACAAGCGGTATTGATTCACCTAAATATTTAATAAGACGATGTTTTGAAAACAAAAAAGAAAAAATCAATCCGCGGCATTTTAAAGAATTCGACATAGAGTTTCTTTTTAAGAGGTTTGATTCACACGTGTGTTTTATGCAGTTCGTTTAAGTGTTTAAGTTCTGAAACACAAAATCAAAACTGGAGCAATGAACGCATGTAAACACGTTATTTTAGGCGTCGTCGTTTTTCGAAAACAATACTTTTTTCACTGTTTTGCTATTCAAATGTATATCATTTGAGACATTAACTAAAATCGCGTAAAAATACGTTCATCACACCATACCATTCAATTCCTATTTGAAATCTTCATATTTTAAAACATAATGCCTGAATTTATGTTGCAATGATTACCATTGTAGGAAAAATATAGAAAAAGTCCGAGCCTGAAATTATACCCAACAACATCAGGTGCGTTACGCCTAAATTTTAGCGAAATCAATCCAAATAATCCGAGAAGTTTCAATCATGGTGTACTATCATAAACTTGATAATATATTATTTTCCCCAAATCATGACTCGTTTAGCTCATTTCTACAATCAGAACTTTGCCCGTGTAGGATGTATAACGCACAAGGTTTATAGATGTGGATCGTTTTGGTATAAAACCTTGTTGAATTGAAGATATGTAACTAGAGCAATTGTGGGTAATGAAATCCAACACGATGATTTCAAGGAGCTAAGATTAAGCAAATAACGCAAGAATTCCGTGGTAATATTTTTTTAAATACAGAAAAGATGAACGATTTTCTCCATTAATTAGGAAAAATACCAGAGCGCAAGGAAATATTGAATATTATCATCAAAGGAACCAGTAGACTTTCCGAAAAATTCTTAAGAATGATGGAGGGTAATTCATCAGAACCAGCGCTTGTTGATTCTATCAGTTTAGCACACGCAGTTTGCACCATATCCATTGTAATAATGGGTTGAGGACCAACTGGGGGGCGTACAGGAACATTGTTGCAGCTTCGAGGATATTATTACTGGTTAGACTTTATTCACAGAAAACGCTGCTGAAGTGTTTGTCAAAAAGATCACAGATATGCTTGCAAACTGTCGAGCGACATATAATTGGGTAATCCTAATTCTTTTCTTTGTTCATGTAACGAATGCGACATTGAAAGGTATAGTAGAGCACATTCTTCAATCGTTTATAACGATTGTTGTGGAACAGATAATAAGACCTTAAACGAAGAGTAGGATTTTGGAGATTTTTTTCAAAGCGCATCCTTTGGCTCGTTTCAAAAGCTTCAAACTATTCTTTTTCTGAGAAAAGTCCGAGTTCATCTAGATTATAAGTCTGGAACCGGAGATCAGATCCATACGACATTTGGTGTATTTCTATGGGACAATAGCGCCTTTCATTTGAACACGAGTTTGTGAAAATCGATCCAACCATCTCTGAAAAAATGAGTGCATATTTGAATCACATTAACACACATACACTCATATTGACATATTGCTATCTCGTCAAACTGATTTGGGTGGTATATAACATTCTGTCCTCCTTGAACCTTGGTTCAAAACTGGATTTTCACACGGATTTTCATAACCTTCATAATAAAGGCAAAAATTAAGTCAAAATCTTTAGTCAGTTAATTCTTATAGCATGCATATTTCATACACTTTATCAGCAAGAAACAGGGCTTTTCTCCTTGGCATTTAAAAGACTTGTTATGCGTTCAATAGAACAAACGAGGATCACGTTTCATTTTATTTCTATCTAAACCTATTTTACTAATAACAAATACATTCTTAACATTCGTCAAGATTAAGGAACGTGTACATTTATACACTGTAAGAAAAGCTCAATCATTTGAACGAACGCATACGCTACACTTACTTTATGAAACAAAAACTTACTTTCAAAAACTTAGAGCTGATACACTGATGAAGGTAACCAAAAGCAAACAAAATACTAGCATCTGTTTCTGTTACTATTTCGTGACAATAGTGGCGGAATATCGAAAATGTAAAGTGGAATTAAATGGGATTCATTTTATTTTAAAGTGGAACTCACTTTTGTTGTGCCGATCTCTCACAAACTAGTTTTAAAGCTCCAATGTTTGAAAGCTTGTACTGGCAATTGAATTTTTATCTAAGTCTAAATTTTTCTACTTCACTCGTTTCGGACAACTGTATTTAATAATGCAAACAAGCGGTTTCCGTAAACGAATTGAATGTGATAAATTACTCCCAGGGTACCTAATGTAAACAAAGTACAGCTGCTTGAACAGCCAAATTTAAACAGATGAATGTTACATCTCTCATTGAGCCATATATAAAAGAGGTGTGCTAGCTGCCAGATGAGATTTTGACAAAGGGCAGACTCCTTGTTTGTTTCATTTTGTGGGGTGAATAATAAGAATATGCTATATCTTATGTTTCCACAACACGTGTTGATTCGAGCTGATGACAGAAGTGAAACTTTCGGAAGTCTATGGTTAATTGCAAGTGGCGAGTGAATTCAATTTTGATTAGCCTAGTTATCAAATTACTACACAATTGCACACTTCACAGATAATGACGTGTGTTGAGTGAAATATCAGAAAAATATTTGAAGAAATATTTCTTTTTCGCCTTTCTCATCAAAAAGGCTATTTAATCACTGAGACAGAGTTTTAAACCGAGACCCGGAGGACAGAGTTTTATATACCATTCGAATCAGTTCGTCGAGACCGCAAAATGGATATGTGTCTATGTGTGTATATGTGACAAAAATATGCACTCGATTTTCTCCGGAATCGCTGATCAAATTTTCACAAACCTAGGCTCGAACGAAAGGCATTTTTGTCCCATAAAAATTTTTAAAACTTTTAAGACTTTCGGTTCTGGAATTACAATGAAAAATGTACGAAAAATTGCTCAAAATATGCATTTAATTTTTTCCGAGATGGCAAAACCGATGTTAACAAATCTAGAGTCAAATGAAAGACAATATTGATCCATAGACGAGCGAAAAGACTGAAAATTCAATAGTCTGCTTCTATCAGGAATCTATAACGATGAGTAATTCTTTCAAAAATAGAAAAAGAAATCGAATTCATAGGTCTGGCTGACTGATGAGTACACAAACTCACGGTTCCCGGAATCCGGATTCGGAAGATAGATCGCCATTGAATTTTATCCAGATCCGACTGTCTATTCCGGAATTACTAGGTGATATGCACCAAAATATTAAAAAATGGTCACTCACTTTTCTCAGAGATGGCGTGACCGATAATCACAAACTTAGATACAAACTAAAGGTATTACGGTCCTTTAGCTGACTATTGAATTTTATCCAATTCCGACTTCCAATTCCGGAATTACAAGGAAATGTGTGTAATCTATGAGCAAATGCGCACTCAATTTTCTCGGAAATTTCCTAACCGATTTTTACAAACAAAGATGCAAATGAAAGGTTTTAAAATTCTTTAAAAAGTTTTCAAAAATTTGATCCAGATCCGACTTTTGGCTTTGGTATTGCAGCGCGATAAGTGAAAAATTTTCAATTTCTTGATGATTTTTTAAAAAGTGATGGCGAAACTAGATGCAAATTTTTATGAAATTTACTGATATGTTCTAGTTGGTAGGCCTTGTCAGTTAGTGGATATTTAAATCTACTTTGAGACTACTAGTCCACGGTTTCCGCTTCCGAATGCACCGGTAAGAGTGAAGAAAAACTTCAAAAACGGAGTTTACTTCGATTTCTCAGCAACGGTTAATCCGATTTTCACAAATCATGATTCAAATTGAAGCTGTCAGTATCTAAAAGATTCTGTGCAATTTCGTTCTGGTACGGAAGAAGCCACCGCATAACACGCCACTGCCTAGCACACAGCATGCTTAGTTCAATTTTGTATAGTGTGCCGGGTTGCCACATTTAAATCTATATTAACTTGACATAACTGTTTACAAATTGAAAAGGTGAGGGTAGTTTACACCAAAAAGAGTTTTTGACTTTATTCAAGTTTGACTCTTTAAAAATATAAGTAATATGAGAAAGGCATCATTACTGCACTCGGTGGATAAAAGGTTTTTCATGCTCATATGAAAGCTTTTCCAATCACTACTCTGAATCAAACAACCCCAAATATATAAAACATTTCTCCATATGCACTGTACGAAAAAAGCTGTAAATAAGGCTTACAATGTAATCTTTTACTAATTCGAGAAAGAATATATCGTTAAATCAAAAATCCCTTTTGATATAAGTGTAGGTGAAAATTCTTTTAAATTTATGTAAAACTCTGAATGTAAACCCAGAACGTAACGAATTGTAATCGTATTGCTAATTCCAGAATTTTGCCAATATTTCCGAAGAAAGTATTACAATTTCTTGATTTTAGAAATCATTCCACCTGTATTCAGACTTAGGATGATGATGATTTTCGATTCCAATGGTATAAATGTAAAGTACAGGTCGTATTCTTTCCAGAAAAGTTGAATACCACTTCATCACTTGAATGAGAAGATGATAAGTTTAATTCTAATTCTGCACAGAACTTTGAACGGTTTGTTACTTTGATTGTCGCATTGTTTATAGGCAATATTTTATTTCATCAGAAAAAAAGAACACTTAAAATATAGAAAAGTTCCCACCTCTAAGCGGACATCATGCTCAATTAGTTTTGACATTTCAGATTTTGGTGCTTGCTGTTAAACAATATTGAATTAGTAACCTTTTCCGTCACGAGATGGTGTAGCTGTGATGTCTTTTTCGAATTGTGTTGGATTCCCTGGAGTGATAAATAATGATATTTGGCTTAAGCGAACTTAAGTGCAAATGAAAGGTCTTGTGGTACTTCACGTGATTCCTGAATTGTGCTTCGGTTCGACTTCTGGTTCCGGAATTACAGTGTAATAAGTGTTTAATGTTTCCAGCTTTGTTTATAGTGACGATGAAAAAATGGAACTCGCTCACTTTTCTCTAAGCCGGCACATACGATTTTCACTTACAAAGGCCCTAATGAGAAGTATTTCTAATTTTGACACACTTAGAAAAATTTACATCTTTTGGAAGGGGGCAGGGTCTAAATGGTTAAAAAAATAATCATTTTTGCTAATTTTGTTCAGAACTATCATTCAACAGAATCAATTCGAATGTTTTGTATTATGAAAAGCATCATTCGAACGGCATTTTGTAATTTTTTCGTGGAAAAACATTGAGAAATAAGTCGGTGAAGATGCATTTTTGAGGATGCTTCTTAAAAATCATGATTTGCGGTGTCCACTGTACCTCAGTTCAGACTAATCAGAAGTGAACAAATCAAAGCAGCATAGTTAGAATAGAAGTTTTTCTAGACCCCAACATTTCTGTTTGATTTTTATTAATATTTTGAATTTTTTGGTGGCTGTTTAAATTCAAAAGTACGATTTTTCACGAAAAAATCGGCCATTTTGTAGCTGCAAAACCTCCCCATAGTAACAAACAACGAAAAGGAAAACGTTGGGGTCTTATTTTTTTTATATGTAGAAAGTGTGTGCAAAATTTGAAAAAAAAATTGGTGACGGGTGGACACGGGCTTTCAAAACTTGCTTTCGAGGAAAACGCGTTTAATGTTTATTGTCTATAAAATCGAAGGAAACAAATTTACTCAAGGGAGCACGTAGGCTCTAACATTCACAATAAGCCTTATTTTTTCTTTTGTGTTTTGTTATAATAAAACATTTCGTCGTTTGTTTTGTCAAGTTTTCAAGTCAATCGAAGCAGAAATCTTGGGCCTGTGCGTGCAATTTTTACTTCTTCGTAGTATGAGATCGACAGAGATAAAGGCCTATAACTTGCCGAGTTTTGTTCCGATAGGCCTCAAAATCTCGCAGTATATTCTTGAAATGTTTTAATATTAATAGATTAATAGAAAGAAAATAATAAATGATTTTTCAAAAGTGTTAGACACTAACCGCCTCTTAATAGATGCACATAAAGGAGCGTCGCGATTCACTTGCATTCACAATTCAAAACATGTAAAAATAAGTCATATCTTCAACATCACACTAAATTTCTGTTTGAGCTGTTAGTAGAATGTTCTCACTAATAGTACTGTTGTTATACCGTTGAATTCCACTATATCACGTCATTACACTCTCACAAAGTCACTATTTTTCCGAAAGTGTATCAAACGTTATAATACAGATACGTATTTCGGAATGCTATTTGCATCCTTCTTCAGTGTATCGGTTTTATAAGTTTATTGAAAGAAATGCTGCAGTGAAGTTCCTTTTATACAAACGTAAGTAGGTAGAAACGTAAGTAGGTAAACCACAAAAGGGACAAAAAAAATTTGAAAGGGTAAAAACAGGTAATAGAAAACTGGAAGAGTTAAGTGTTTTCTGTGTTTGTTTTTAGCTTGGATATGGGTAGTAACTGAAAAAGCCAAGAAGATCTATTCCCTTGGTCTCGGTTTAATAAAGAGATGGAGTTGTTTTTGAATATTTCTAAACTTTCTGCTGAATCTAATTTCCATGGATTGGAAATTTGTCTTAAGATTTTTATGTCATTAGTAGTGAGTTCATGATCTTCAAAAAAGGCATGTTCTGCTACTTTTGACTTGAAGTGATGTGGTAGTCCCTTTTCCAATTCTTTGGATGCTTTCGCTATTTCTGAGATATGTTCCTTGAAACGAATGTCTAGTGTTCTCTTTGTTTGTCCGATGTATATTTTATCGCAATGAGGACACGAGATTTTGTATACCTCAGACTTTTTCAAATTCTCTGTAGGATCTTTTGTAGAACCTAGTAGAGTTTTCAATTGGTAGTTCATACTGCTGAACACTAAATCTAAACCAAATTTTCTTAGTTTTAATTTTAGTGGGTGTGAAATGTTTCGATTGAAGTCCACCGATAAACCGATACACTTGAAGAAGGATGCAAATAGCATTCCGAAATACGTATCTGTATTATAACGTTTGATACACTTTCGGAAAAATAGTGACTGTGAAAATAGTGACTTTGTGAGAGTGTAATGACGTGATATAGTGGAATTCAACGGTACATCAATATCACAGTTAATTTAGCTTAAGTTTACATCGATACAGACGCATAATCTATTTTTACATGTGAGTAGATGTTATATTGTGTCATCATCGAAGAAATTACGACATGCTTGAATTTACGTCAAGCGTAAATTTAATTTTTTCTAAGAGTGTAGGTTATGATAGTTTACGCCCGAACAAATTACCCTGTTTTTATTCAAGGTGCAGTTTTTTTTAAAGAATACCACAGTAATGTGAAGAGCCACGCGACAAACGAAATAAGCGAACGAACGCAGGAACCGGCAAAGAAACAACAGCCCGCAGATTAATAGAAAAACACGTCTGAATCGGGAAAACACGTTTTACAAGTGAAGTTTATTTCTCTGATAGAAAAACACATCATATGACATCTGTCAAGTGATAGTTGATTTACACAAACCAGATAGTCCCGATATAGGGCTGGCGGTTCTATACTCTCAACATCCCCCATCAAGCCGACAACCCGAGCATGTTCCGAAGCTTCTCATACTGAGGTCTCGGAAGAGCCTTTGTCATGATGTCTGCAACTTGCTCTTCAGTGGACACATACACAAGCTTGATGACTCGTCTTTCGATTTCATTTCACACAAAATGCCAACGAATATCCAGATGTTTCAATCGTTTGGTTGTTTTGTCGTCCTCAACTACTCGAATGCAAGCCTGATTATCTTCCGCAATGGTTCGGTGACTTCTCTATGCAGATCTTTCAGCAACATCCTTAGCCAAATCGCTTCAGTCGCTGCAACACTAAGTGCTATATATTCAGCTTCGGCCGAAGAAAGAGCTACAGTAGTCTGCTTGCGTGTCGCCGAGGAAACCAAACCGCCAAAAACATGAAATACGAATCCGGAAGTGGACCTACGATCGTTCACATCTCCCGCCCAATCTGCATCAACATACCCTTTGAGTTGATTTAACCTTTGGCTGCGGTGAAAAACTAGTTACAGATCTAGAATACCCTTTATATATCGCAGCACTCGCTTTAGATGATTCCAATGTTCCTGCGTAGCACAGCTTTGAAAATCACTGAAATAATTCACGGCTGCACAGATATCCGGGCGTGACGTTGTTGTAATATACATGAGACAACCAATCAATTCTCGGTATGGCATATCTGATTTCTTGGTGACATCCAAATTTTTCTCCAGTTTCAATCCGGTCACGATCGGTGTATTTACTGCTTTACAATCTTCCATTTTAAATCGTTCCAATAGACTCACCAAATACGACTTCTGGCTGATACTTAATGTTCCACCTAACAGATCGGCTGAAAAGTTCGTATCGTTTCTATGAGAGGGCACCACTAGAATTAAATCCATACCATTTTCAGTTAGTACCAACCTTCAAAAGATACGTGTAGAAATTTGACAGCTGTCTGATTATTAGTTTGTGAGATATTGCATTTTGAGTGAAGCTACTTCTTACTATTGTGAAAAAATGGAAAAAAGGAGTTTCGTGTGTTGATGAAACACTACTTTTTGATGAAAAAAAGTGCCGCCGATACCAAAAAATGGCTTGATGAGTGTTATCCAGACTCTGCACCGAGCGAAGCAACAATTCGTAAGTGGTTTGCAAAATTTCGTACTGGTCATATGAGCACCGAAGACGATGAACGCAGTGGACGTCCAAAAGAGGCTGTTACCGATGAAAACGTGAAAAAAATCCACAAAATGATTTTCAATGACCGTAAAGTGAAGTTGATCGAGATAGCTGACACCCTAAAGATATCAAAGGAACGTGTTGGACATATTATTCACGAATATTTGGATATGAGAAAGCTTTGTGCAAAATGGGTGCCGCGTGAGCTCACAATCAAGACAATGCACCGTGTCACAAGTCGATGAAAACCATGCTGAAATTGAACAAATTGGGCTTCGAATTGCTTCCTCATCCCCCGTATTCTCCAGATTTGGCCCCCAGTGACTTTTTCCTGTTCTCAGACCTCAAGAGAATGCTCGCTGGTAAAAAATTCAGAAGCAATGAAGAGGTAATCGCTGAAACTGAGGCCTATTTTGAGGCAAAGGACAAATCGTACTACAAAAATGGTATCGAAAAGTTGGAAGATCGCTATAATCGCTGTATCGCCTCTGATGGCAATTATGTTGAATAATAAAAACGAATTTTGGCAAAAAAATGTGTGTTTCTATTAAACGATACGAACTTTTCAGCCGAACTGTTACTCTATCATATTGCACGTGAAGTCCGAGAAACGTTCTTATTTCACGAAGATCTGTCATTTCAAATACTTGCATCAAAATTTTCTTTAGTTCGACTATGACATCCAGTGAACGACACGCGATCAATATATCATCGACGTAAATGACCAAGAAAACCAACTCTTTGTTTCGTATCGCAATGTAGAGACAGCTATCTGAATGACTTCGACGAAAATCTAAACCCTTAATGAATAATCCATAAAGAGAACGCTGAAGCTTCGCTACAAGCCCGTTCGTGTCAAATTCTGCTGGTAATCGCATGTAAATATCCTGATCTAAACTTCCGTTGAGAAATGCAGTTTTAACGTCAAGTTGATGAATGTGCATTCTCTCACAGTTCGCCACAGCCAAAACAACACGAAGAGTCGTTAATTTAGCAACTGGTGCATACGTCTCACTATAGTCGAAACCTTTACGCTGCGAGAATCCTCTGGCCACTAATCTGGCTTTATAGCGCCCATACCCTTCAACACCTTGCTTGAGTTTAAAAACCCAACGACTATCAATTGCTTTCCGTCCATCTGGCAACACTGTGAGTGTCCAAGTTTCGTTCTTAGCTAACGCATCAATTTCGCTATTTATTGCCGCTTTCCACTGCGGCCAGTCGTTCCGTTTCTTAAATTCTTCCACAGTATCCGGCACGTTATTGACGAAATTTTCAGCACATAACGCTAAGTCACATGATATTTCATAACAATCAAACCAATGGGGTTCCTTTCGTACACGACCGCTTCTACGCGTACCAGCTGTCATCGGACCTGTAGCACCTTCTGCTTCAGAATCATCCGAAAACATATCAGCTTCATCTAGAATTGGCTCAACTCTTTCTTGCTGATTCACGTGGACTTCAGGCTTGAAGTCAAGTTCAATTTGTTGAGAAACATTTTTACCAGTCTGCTTTACTGTGGATCCAACGCCGAAGAAAGAACTCTCATCAAATATCACGTCTCTAGCTGTAACTACTTTCTGTTCCACATCATTCCACAAACGATATCCATTCACGGTATACCCAACCATATACTGCTTCTTGCTCTTTGAATCTAGCTTCGTTCGCAGTTCCTTAGGAATATGTGTATGAGCAACACTACCAAAAACTCGTAGTTTTGACACGTCCGGTTTTTGTCCTGTCCATAACTCATATGGAGTTTTGATTTCTCCAACTGCTGAAGTCGGACAACGATTTGTCCAATAAGCTGCTGTGTACACAGCCTCACCCCACATTTCTTTTTGAAAACCGCTCTCGGCTAGCAACGCTCGAGCTCGTTCCATCAATGTGCGATTCATTCTTTCGGAAACGCCATTCTGTTGTGGTGTATACGGCGTTGTAGTCTCCATTGAAATGCCCTTCTTGCGGCAAAACGAACGCATTGCATCGTTTAGATACTCGCCACCATTGTCAGTTCTCAATCTAGAAATTCTAGTTCCAAAATGTGACGTCACGAGGGCCTCATAGTCAAGAAAACAATCAAATACTTGATCCTTAGACGATATCAAGAAAATTATCGAAAAATGAGAAAAATCGTCTATAAAAGATACGAAAAATCTTTTCCGTCCCATGTATGCGGCGTTATCTGACCACAAACGTCGCTATGAATAAGCTCTAATGGTCGAGAGGAACGTCTACCTTCGCTTGAAGTAAATGGTAGCTTAGTAATTTTACCCGAGACACATGGCTCACAAACAACCGTACTTTCATCAAAATCTGACAATTTCAGTCCATCTACCATGTTGTACCGAATCAGCTTCCGAAGGCCTTCGCACCCAAGGTGTCCATACCGTTGATGCCAAAGAATAGCATTTCGTGATATTTTCCCAGTTATCAAAGCCGATCCAATTTCACTTCTCTTACAGTAGGCATCTAATTCAAAGAGCTTACCTTTGAACCAAGCAATCGCTAATACGGTACCATCCTTCATGATTTTTGCTTTGTCATTTGCAAAACATACTTGAAATCTTGAACTGGTGAGCCGTTTCACTGAGAAGAGATTACAAGTTAGCCCAGGCAAATAAAAAACGTTCTTTGCCTCGCATTTCTTTGCTTTCCCATCGACGACGACATACAGGATAATATCACCACTATATTCTGCCTTCAGCTTTTCACCATTTGCTACAACGATTTCCACGGGTGGTGTCAATTGTTTCATCGACACGAAATAGCTAGAATCACCAAGCATATGATCAGTAGCTCCGGAATCGAGGTACAAACTTATCTTAACGCTTTCCTCTTCATCCGATGCAACAAACGCAATTTCCGCCTTATCATAAACACCAACGTTCGCATTCTGTTTTATTTCAGTTTTCTTTTCCACTTTGTTTTTCTTTTCCGAAAATAGATCCGAATTTACACGGCAATCTGCCTTTTTATGTCCGATTTTACCGCATTTATAACATTTTAATTTACGCTTTCCGTGCTTACTAGCCATAGCTACACCTTAATTTTTACTTTCGTACACTAACATATCCGAATTCTGACGCTTAATGTCAACATCCATAAGCCGCTTTTTGACAAAGTCCATGGTTAAACCACCGGGAAGAGTTTTAATCGCCGTGACAACCGAATCCAATGATGCCGGCAGTGTCAACAATAGATGACACACTGCATCTGATTCCTCCACATTTGCTCCACTTCCCTTCAGTTCACGGATCAACCTGTTGAACCGCAACAGATGCTCCGACAAATTAGTGCCACCTCTTTCCGAATATTTCAGCGTAAGAAGTTGCTTCCGAATCAGCAGCTGTCCAGCAACACCCCGTTGCTCGAATATATTTTTAACGTCATCCAAATGGCCTTTGGTGTCGCACAATCTTTAATTAGTTCTAGTTGATCAGTATACAATACGCAAAAGTTCGCTTATCAACTTCAGAACTCAGGTGAAATTGCAGAAGATGAAATAATGGTCTGCTTTAATGTGATCGCCTTGTTTTCAAATGTACCTGTAGAAGACTTCCTCAATTTAGTACAAGATTAGTTACTTCAACAACATGGCTACAGTTTATGGAAAAGCAAAATGAGAGCTTACCTCAAACTAACTCGCCTTTGAATGGATCTGAACTACTTCAGATACTCTGTCCCCATTTTTATGCGAATTGTTCATAGCGAATCTTGAGCACGCTTTAGAAAAACAGGGATTGTTACCTATTCGCTGGTGGTGATACGTTGATGATATTTTCTGCATCATTAAACGTGATAATTTAACAAGATTTTTGGAAACTATTAACAACCTTCCTAAAATCATCAAAATCATTCGTAAAACAGTAAAAGAAAATAGTTTACCTTTCCTAGAATGTAAGGGAAGCCAAAAAAACTATATTTTGAAAGCTTCACTACACAAGAATCATTTTCAATTCGAGAAACATTTCAGTCCAAAAAAGGTGCTTTCATTTTTCTTCGGGAATGAGTTCTTCAATTTACCGCAAATATTCTCCGCGTGTCCGAGTCGACCACATATAGGCTTTCTCAGTCTGCTGCTGATTTTTTATTATACGTGAATCGCTGTAGTGATTTACAAATCATTTCGTTTATTTATTTATTTTTACTGTTTGATTCCATCTGACTGTAGTCAACATGAAATATTACCTTATATTGTATCGATGAAATATTTTTAATCCGTGTTATGAATCGGCAATATGGTTCTCCGAGTTCAAAAAACTCTTTGCCAGATGTAAAAGTGCGGATCATTGATGTAAACGGTTCGTAAAGTCCAAAAGTAGTACGATGGAAGCGAGGTACGAGTAAGGATTAATGACGCAGAGATCTGGATGGCACTCGGATGTATAATCCAGCCTGTTGGATACAACGACGTCGTTGAAGAGTTTCCATATTTAGCAGTTTGCAGCGAGCATCATACGGTGGTAGATTTATCGGGTCACGTTAAGGAAGCTACCGCTATGCACATCTGATGAAATTGCGCTGCACGTTTTCGATCCCTTAGGCTCCAAGTCGATTGATGTACATCCAGGCCTTAGAATTTGTGATATGTCGTTGAAATACAGAATGAACAGCAACGGACCTAGGTTGCTTCCTTGAGGTACTGCGGACGAGTTAGAGAAACTGAAGGATTTAGTTGAGCCAAGTTTAACACGTAGAGTTCTGCTAGTCAAGTATGATCTCAGCCAATTAGTTATACGCTCAGAAATCCCTAGCTTAGAAAACTGTGCTTGCAGAATATCATGGTCAATTGTAACGAAAAAACTTAAAAATCCGTATAAATTACACATTTAAAAAATTTCGAATCGAAAAGCTTTAAGATCCGTTTAAATTACATCCACTTGGGCTCCGTGTTCTAAGTGTTCAAAACAAGTTGTTGCAAATTGGAAAAGATTTGTGGTAACTGATCGTCCGGACACAAATCCATGTTGATCGTTCGAAATATAGCATTTAGCTTTAGCAAGGAGAGCATTGCTAACAATGATTTCAAAAATTTTGGATGCGGCTGAGAGACTTGTAATGCCACGGTAATTCACAACATTCCGTGTATCTCCTTTTTTAAAAACAGGAACCATTAACATTTTTTCCAAATCGCCGGGAATCGAGATTCAACAAGTGACTGGTTATAAATTCTACACAATGGCTCGGCAAAAGCTTCAATATTACGGCAAAACACGACGGAAGGTATACCGTCGGGACCGGGCGTAAAAGTACTCTTAAGTTTCCGAGTAGCTTTCCTAACCATATAAAGTGTAACATAGGTAGATATGGTCGGGTCTCGGGTATTTTACCCGAGACCCGACCCGTACCCGTACCCGACGGGTTTTATGTCGGGTACGGGCAGAAATTTTTATTTTCAATCGGGTACGGGTGAAAAATTTTACTGCTCACACGGGTACGGGTAAAAAATTTTACTGCTCACTCGGGTACGGGTAAATTTTTTTTCTGATCGATTACCCGATCATCTGTACTTCACATAAATATGTTTACACGTTGACGAAAATTTTTATTGCAAAACAGTTCTTCAGAAAAATAAACAATTTGATTCACGGGGTTTTGACATTCGCGCCTAGGACCAGACCTGACAACTGGCATCTTTTTCCAGAAAAACATTTCTTTTCTTCATTAAAAAAAACGATCACATCATAGTTATGTTACGTGAAAAGTTATGTGAATATTTTCCACCCTACTTTTTTATGACATATTTAATAAGACACACTGCCTTAGCTCTGAGATGTTGCGGTCAGACCCTACTTTGCACGTAATTTTATTTCTTTTCACTCGACTACAAGTGAAAATCTCGATACGTATCAACGTGGAGTCGCAAAAGTTCGGGTGAAAATCTTTTTTCGTGAAATACTCAAATTTTCACCGTGTTCACTCGTTGAGGGTTCCACCGGACGTGGCACAGAAGTTCAATGGCTGTAAAAACCTCCAGCTACCGTTAACATCGTGGGTGTGGTTTTTTGAGGTTTTCAAAACGGACATAGTTGACAGATTAATTAAAGGATCAAGAGTAAACCAAGTTAACTTGTGTTGGTAATTTGTGTATTACGTGCATTTTATTTGGTACGTATGCCATAGATCTGTGTATTCATATATGCAGTGCACCGAGTTTCTTAAAGTGGATTGCACGATTGAGTTTCAAACAATCTTTTTTTCACAATGATTTATTTTCAAATAAATGTTAAGCCTGGCATCTTGGATGAAATATCAGTTTTGATCAATTCTTCACCAACATTTGATGGAAAATGCCCCGTTTACACATCTGCTGGCTGCCAGCATGCTGATGTCAGTGTACTGCCCTCTTAGGAAAAAACGTTCAACTGTGGTCCAATGATCCAAAGTATTAGACCAACGAAGGACCACCGTTGAACGTTTTTTGTCGTGAATACGACTTACTTTACTATGGGGCGCCTTTTCAAAATTTACCCTCTGAGAGAGTGATAAGTTTTTGATCGTGAATATCTCCTGTTATATCTAATGAATCAACATAATTCTTGCTACATGTCATCGGAAATATGATCACAATTTTATGATAAAACTTTTAGTTGTGTGACATATTCTCAAATAGCTCAAAATTAAACTTTTCTGAAATGTTTGGTATAAACGAGTATCAAAGACGATAATTCATAAGGTGCGTTTGCCTTTCTCGTATTTTGAAAGCGCATAGCTCAGTGATCTGTAGAAGGATTTATATAATCTAACTACCAATAGAATCGAAAATTTTTAACTTAAACGTGTATTACAACAATATTGAAGTTTTTCAATAGTACACTATTGAAAAACCTGTTTGATTCAACCCATGACAGCACCAGCCAATCAGAACGCGAGATGTCTGCATCTATACAAGAGCATCCATATAAAAGTTGAATGATTCATTTTTCCTACCATTTGCTGAGCAACTCTTCCCGAAACAAAACACACGAGAGCAACATCGAGGACCTGTCGTATCACTGTTTCCCGATATGAATGCACGAGACACGTCAGCACAATGACTCCGAAAATCGGTAGAAAGGTAGCCAAAAAGTCCAGCAAGGCCCATTGCCGAAACAAGACACACACGAGAACCATCTCAGATCTCAATATTTCCTACCAAAAGATTCATCAAGATGGAAGTGGAAATAATTTGTACCGTCACTAACACATTCAATTACGAACGGTAATGCGAAAGTGGAAGTGATGATGTTGAACACATCTTTATACTAGTATACAAATATTCCGTGCGAAACAGAGTATACAGATCAATATGTATTTTTATCGTAATTACTTTAGAATGCGGCCGAAAACAAAAATTGTTAGAACAAATGTTTCCACTTGATTTGCACATTCTACTTTCCAGGCGTATCAGAACTGGCTAAACTTAAAGTAATCCTAAATATTTCTTTATCACAGTGATGTGGTCGTCCTGAAAAGGACGGGGTTTTCAACGGATGTCGTTACGGATGGCCAGCTGCAGATGGCGAGGGATGATTTTCGTTTTCTTGTTGTCACGGGCAGCGTTACCGGACAATTCCAACACTTCGGCAACCAAGTACTCCATCACTGCCGCCAGATAGACCGATGCACCAGCACCGACACGCTCGATGTAGTTCCCCTTCCGAGGCAAACGATGGATTCTGCCGCCAACTGGGAAATTCAGACCAACACGGTTTGAACGGGACTTTGCCTTGCCCTTAACTGTTCCTCCAAGGTGCGTGTTTCTGCGTAAAAATTCCATAAGATGCTGTTAACAGCTCGACAGCCAATTGAGCATTACTGGCTGCCGCTCTGCTAACTCTCTCTTTTATATCGTTTCACTGTTTCCCGTTCTGCGTATAGGAAAGGAATTCTAACAAAGGGGACGTCCGTCCACCGCTACCACTAGCAGGTATAAAATGAAATGTGATGTGAGAAATAGCGTCATTCGTCATATAACACTCGATGTGGATAGACGAATAACCTACTACGACTAATTTCGATTTTGTTTTATTTTCTATTCGCAGTTGTCCACCTGCCCAAGCTATGGGTAAAACGCGCCATAGATCCGAGAAGGATCCAAAGGATGCTAAGCGTCTGAAACCAAGTGATGTACAGGTAAACGACCGTTTGCTGAGTAAAAACCAATATGCTGATCTGCCAGTTGATGTCGAAGAGGAACTGCAGAAGAAGGAAAAAATGCCGCCTTTCTACCTGAAGGGCTTCCCACCAACTCTACACTCGGATTTCAACACACTGATCAGCAAAGGACTACAGGCAACAATCCGTTTATGTACTGAAGGCTACAAAATAACTGTTCCGGCTTTGAACCACTACAAAGGAGTGGAATGTTATCTGAAGCAGACAAAAGCGGAATACTTCACACACGATATTACCGCCAACAAACCTATGAAGGTTGTACTTCGAGGACTACCCGATATGATGGAAGCCGAACTAAAGCAGGCACTGTCGGAGGCTGGACTAAAGCCTTTGATGGTGTTTAAAATGAAGCGACATAATACGGACTGTTCGTTAGCTCAGCAAATTCTCCTTTTACTGTAAGGTGCTACTCCCGCTTCTATTACATTTTGCCAACTGGAGTTTATAGTAGACAAATAACCTTTATTCTTGCACTCTTAATGTACGCTTCTTATTGACAAACGAATGTTTAACCTTTCTTACGGTAGTTATTACTAGTATTTTATTAATAATTCTAATGTATAAATAATTTCACGGTTAAATGAATAAACTTTGAGCCACATGCTCATGCTAGTCTTCTTGCCTGGCGCCCTTTTAACACTGACTCTTTGTCGTGATTATTTCACCTAAATACAGCAGACATCCGATTTTGTGAATTGTAAATGTTGCTTCACCTTGCGGAAACGATCAGTTGATCTTTCAGGGTTGCGCCTCATAGCAGTGTGGAAATGCATTGGTCCGCATTTACTTTACGATCACATCTTCGTACATCCTCCTCCCCGCTGAAATTACTATTTCTGAAGAAGTGCGATACTGCGGTATGAATCGACGAATCAAGGATTATCCTTTCCGTCGGCAATGTGATTAGTTTCTCGATTATGGATTGCATGAAAGAAATAAAGATCAAGTAGATCCAAAATAAAAGTTTGAACATATGGACAGGTCCTCACCTGGACTCTGTATGCAAGAGCCTTATATCTTTGTTTTTACTGACTGATTTGGCATGAAGAAAACCTTGAATGACATCATTTGTTGAATGTAGATGGATTGACTAGCTAGGAACGTCTTCCTCTAATATTGATGGTGATTGACGAAATTTGCTATAACTCATTCTGTCGGCTCAGGGTGTAATGAGCCAATTGGTAAAAGGCATAGTTTCGAAACTGGGCGAGTGATGAGCCCCCGAGAAGTTTGTAGGGTAACTACTCTTACTACTCCATCCGGTCCAGGATGCAGCTCGTGAATTCTGCCGGTAGGCCACCGCGCAGGTGGAAAACTTTCGTCCATGATGACGACCAAACAATTTTTCTTTAAAATAACTGGTGGATTGCACCATTTGGCTCTAGGTTGAAGAGTTACCAAATACTCGCGATGCCAACGATTCCAAATCTGCTGTACCGCCTTTTGTGTTAGCTGCCATCGTGTAAGTCGGTTGCAAGGGATGGCATCAAAATCGGTGTCCGGAACTGATTTTAGTGCCGATCCCACTAGAAAATGACCGGGAGTTAATGGTTCCATGTCCGAAGGATCCTCACTTAGTGGTGTGAGTGGACGCGAATTGAGACAACACTCAATTTGAACGAGAAGAGTCTCCATATCGTCGAAAGCTAGCGTGTACCCACCAAGCACCCTAAGAAAATGTTTCTGTGCAGAGTGAATCGCCGCCTCCCAGAGTCCACCGAAATGAGATGCCTTTGGCGGATTGAAGTGCCATCGAATTCCATTGCCATTGCATTCGATGGAAAGTTTATCTTTGAATTCCTTGTTTTGCATAAAACGCCGTAATTCATTTGCCGCTCCAACAAAATTTCGACCGTTATCTGTATAGACATCTGAACACAGTCCGCGTCGTGAGACAAACCGCCGAAATGCTTGCAAAAATTTACTTGTACTCAAATCCACGACTAGTTCCAGATGAACTGCCTTGGTGGCGAAACAAACAAACACAGCCACATATGATTTTTACGGACTGTCTCGTCGATGTCTTGGCTGAATGCGAATAGGACCCCAAAAATCAATGCCTACCACGGAAAACGGCCGTGATGCAGTTACACGAGCAGCTGGAAGCTCGGCCATAAATTGTTGAATTAATTTGGGACGGGCTCGTACACAAGTAATGCACTTGTGCACAATGTTTCTGGCTGATTTCCGTATGCCCAATGGCCAATATCGTAGTCGAACAGTGTTAATCATTAACTGAGGCGCAGCATGCAACAGTCGAAGATGATGGGACAACAGAAGTAATTTCGTGAGTGCATGAGAGCTTGGAAGTAAAATTTGATGCTTAACATCCTCTGATAGATGTGACTGTCCCAATCTTCCTCCTATTCTGATTACCTTGTCGTTTGAAGATATGAATGGATGAAACCATCGTAATTTTGAGTTACTCAAAACCGTATTTCCCTTTGACAGACATTTCCAATCTTCCGAAAAACATTGTTGTTGCACTAGGCGAATCAGTGTATTCTCCGCCTCCTTAAGCTCAATTGTTTCGAACCAACCAGTGATCCTGTCGTTCTTTGGTAGCCTAAGGTTTTTTCGAAATCGAAACAGATACGCGGTTATTCTAATTAATCGTTGATAACAGGAAAACCTTGAGCAATATTGATCAATGAAGGAAATTGATTTTGAAGTGCAAATTGCAGCAGATTCAAGCTTGCGTCGCTCGAGATCTGTAGTTCCTTGACAATCCTTAACTACACTTTGATTTGGCCACTCTTCTATATCGTTAGTTGCCCACGACGGACCGTGCCACCATAATGTACTATTGAGTAATTCTGGCGCAGAACAACCTCTTGATAATATATCCGCTGGATTTTCATAACCCGAAATGTGTCTCCAAGTACCATTTAGTGTAGCGTGCTGAATTTTTGACACTCTATTCGCTACAAACGTCGTCCAGGTCGAAGGTGCTGCCTTCAGCCAACAAATAACAATCGTAGAATCCGTCCAAAAATAGGAGTCACATGATAAACAAGTAGCTGATATTATTTTCTCATACAGCTCTGCTGAGAGAAGAGCACCACAGAGCTCTAAACGTGGAATCGATTGTTTTTTAAGTGGAGCTATTTTTGAACGCGAGGTAAGAAGAGCAACCTTGATTCTTCCGCTATCATCGATCGATCGTAAATATGCACAGCTACCGTAGGCTCTCTCGGAAGCGTCCGAAAATATATGCAATTCTATTTTAACTGCCGTGGGCAAAAGCACAAAGCGATCTACCCGAAGTCGATTGAGCGACGAAAGTTCCGAATGGTATTTCTCCCACTGATCGTACAAGAGTGGTGGTAGTTCACGATCCCACTGCCATATAACTCCATCGTCATCCATGAGTGACCAGAGTGTCTGCATAAACGCTTTCGCTGTTACAACGACGGGCCCTACCAATCCAAGAGGGTCAAAAATCTGAGCAATATACGACAAAGTCAAACGTTTCGTTAATCTTGTTTTTTCCAACAACGGAAGCTGAATTTGATACTTTAGGCAATCGCTCATCGGCTCCCAGTGCAAACCGAGCGTTTTAATAGTTTGGTATCTATCAAAATCCACCATTCCGTGAATCGCAAGGTTTTCGGGTGGAATTCCCGCAAGAACTATTTTGCTGTTTGATGCCCATTTCCTCAGTTGAAACCCGCCAGCAGCAAGCAACGAGTCTAATTGCTTGCGAAGCTCGATTGCCTCTTCTTCTGTTGCAGATCCAGAGTAAAGATCGTCGACGTAAAAATCTGTTTGAGCTGCCTTTGCACCGATTGGATACTTGTTTGCTTCATCTATGGCCAATTGCTTTAGAACACGAGTTGCCAAAAAGGGAGCAGAAGCGGTGCCATAAGTCACCGTTTTAAGCTCAAAAGTTTGAATGGGTTCATCTGTTGCAGATCGCCAGAATATTCTTTGAAAGTGAGTGTCGTCTGCATGTAACATAATTTGCCGATACATCTTTTCGACGTCCGCAATCAAGATGATTGGATTAATTCGAGCACGAATTATTAACGATCGCAGGTCCTCTTGTACAACCGGTCCGACTAAAAGCGCATCATTTAGAGATAGTCCGGTATTCGTTTTGCAAGAAGCATCGAAGACAACACGAACCTTTGTCGTCGTGCTGCTTTCGCGAATTACAGGATGATGGGGCAAGTAATAGCATGAACTCAAATCATTTGCGTCATCTAAAACCGGTGACATATGTCCTAATCTAAGGTATTCATTCATGAATTCTCGATATTGACGACTAAGATCAGGATTGCGAGCTAAACGATTTTCTAGCAAATGAAATCTCCGCAATGCAGTTTTTCTATTTTCTCCCAATAGCTCGATCTGACGATCCTTGAATGGAAGTCGAACTGTATATCGTCCGTCAGCATTGCGCTGTACCGTCTGTTTAAATATTTCTTCGCATTTAGTTTCCGCTAATGAATAATTACTAGAATTTTTGCCTTCCTCAATAGTCCAGAACCTTTCCATTGTGGTCTGAAGATTGTCAACAATTGCTAAATTGCAGAGTGCGGAATTGGCGACAAACTCGCCTCTCGCTTTGCCGGACACAACCCAGCCAAACACCGAATTGATAAGTAACGGGCATGTGTCGCCTAGATAAATACGACCAGGAACAGAAAACAAATCAAAAAATATCTCGGCACCCAATACAACATCTATTGCACTAGGCAAGTTGAAGGCTGGATCGGCTAGTGTAATTCCTTCGGGTATTTTCCATGTAGTAGTGTCAACGTTGAGTGACGGGAGATCAATAGTGACCTTCGGTAGAATCAGGAGTTCCACATTCGCGCAAAATTCCGAGTTTCTCGATTTTATTAACGACTGGAATTGATATTTGACTGTAGCCGACGACTTTCCAATCCCAGCTATCGGTAAATCAACTCTAGTTTGTTTCACCTTCATCATTTGGAATAATCTTTTCGTAGCGAAACAACACTCACTACCCGAATCTAACAATGCGCGCGCCAAGTGCTCCTTACCAGTATCATCGATTAATATAATTACAGCAGTTGCAAGTATTATTTTGGTTCGTCCTGGGATTTGTGAATTACAACTGGTAATCCCGGAGTGTGCAACGGTAGCAGTTGTCGTTAGACGTTGACTAGACGTGTTATTTACAGATGCTGGTATCATTGTGCTGCCTACCCTTGGATTAACAGCAGCACTGTTCGACGAATTTCCAGTATTAGAAATAAATTTTGTGCACAGTAAGGTATGATGCCTAGATTGGCATTTCTTACAACAACTCTCCGAAGCACATTCTCGTGCGAAGTGTCCTTTTCTGAAGCAGTTGCGACATAGATGGTTTCGCTTTACAAGTTTTTCTTTCTCATCGACTGGCAAACGAGCGAAAGTGTAGCATTGGTAGACAAAATGTTCCTCGGAGCATGCGATGCATTTTCGGGACCGATTATCCTGGAATGCTCCATGTATTCCAAAACGAGGCTGAGTTAGTTTTCTATTTTGTGTTTGTTGCTGCTGTGTGAGTTCTACTGGTTTTGTGGCTACTTGTTGCAAAACATTGACTCTTCGTTGTATGAAATCAGTAAGATCTCTGAATTTCACAGTTTCATGAGCTGCAGAATGTTCCTCCCAGTCGCGTCTTGTTACTTGATCTAATCTGCTGGAGAGAAAGTGAACTAGAAGCAGATCCCAATGCTCGGTTTGTTCTCCTAACTGTTTTAACACCTTGACATTCGCTTCGAATTGCTCGACTAGTGAGTGTAGATCGGTAGCTGACTCGCGACGTAAAGGTGGGAAATCGAATAAAGCTTGCACATAGTTCCGCTTCAATACAATTGGATTCTGGAAATGATCCACCAGCAAATTCCATGCGACAGGGTAATTTGTAGCGCTAATCGGTATAGTTTGAATTAATTTTAAAGCTTCTCCACTGAGTGACGAGCGGAGGTAATAAAACTTTTGGATGCTCGACAAATCGGATGAGGAATGTACTAACGATACAAATAGATCGTGGAAGTTTAACCAGGCTTCGAATTTTCCATCAAATATTGGTAGTTTTACATCCGGTAATTTTACTCTGTTCGTGCTATTTACGACTGGTGTTGGTGCTGCTGTTGGAATAGCAGGAACCTGCTGCAACAGAAAACCTTTAACCCTATAGAACGATGACTCGAACTCGGCTCTCTCCTTTAAATATGCTTCTAAAGCATCAGGTGCTTCATCTGTAGTTTCTAACTCAGCTTGAACAGTGTTGAACTCTGCCCACAGTGAAACGACCGCTTCTAGTCGAACTGGTACCTCAGCGATATCTCTCTCAGCGTTGTAGTCAGCAACAAATTGTTTGATGAAATTGAAAGACGTTGCTATACTGCGGCGACGGGTTTTTAAGTTACGCAATTTTCGCTCCAGTCCAGACATGATACGATGATAAATCAGGATCTATAATTTGAGACCAGGTAGCTCGGAATAGAAAAAGATAGGGAATTGGAGCGCTAATTACCTGACCCAGGCAATTAATTGCCTTGTATGAATCAAATATCTTCTGTCAGCTACTCTGAGTTGGTTTCTCAGACGATGATCGATTGCTTCCACGATTGAGTGTGTTGCGATGAATTGGTATAGAGGTGCCATGCAAGCAAAAGACCCGGTAGAATGACCACAAACGGTGTATGAATTTGGAATGCCACTAACCTGATATATTGTATAAAATGTGCCATAAATAGTAGTTAATACTATAAATCGAATCCGAAGTTGCCGTTTTTAAAGATGGCGGGAAGGTAGCGTCAGGTACGATGTATATGAAATAGACGTATCTTCAGTTTGTTTTCCGGATAAACGATCTCAGTCGTTAAAAATCCGGCTCGAAGGACCAGATGTTCGTTAGCTCAGCAAATTCTCCTTTTACTGTAAGGTGCTACTCCCGCTTCTATTACATTTTGCCAACTGGAGTTTATAGTAGACAAATAACCTTTATTCTTGCACTCTTAATGTACGCTTCTTATTGACAAACGAATGTTTAACCTTTCTTACGGTAGTTATTACTAGTATTTTATTAATAATTCTAATGTATAAATAATTTCACGGTTAAATGAATAAACTTTGAGCCACATGCTCATGCTAGTCTTCTTGCCTGGCGCCCTTTTAACACTGACTCTTTGTCGTGATTATTTCACCTAAATACAGCAGACATCCGATTTTGTGAATTGTAAATGTTGCTTCACCTTGCGGAAACGATCAGTTGATCTTTCAGGGTTGCGCCTCATAGCAGTGTGGAAATGCATTGGTCCGCATTTACTTTACGATCACATCTTCGTACACGGACAAAAAGTATCGAGATCAACTCTACTTGGTTCATCTGGAGAAGAGCTCCATCACCATGAGTCAACTGAAAACGATTAAATCGTTATTTCACATAATCATCGAATGGCAAAAGTATAAACCGGTACATCGGGATGTCACACAGTGCACGAACTGTTTGAACTACGGCCATGGAGCGAGGAATTGCCACATGAAAACTCGGTGCGGGAAATGTGCCGAACCACACAATACCAACGATTGCCTACTAGATGACATCGCTGTAAAATGTGTGAACTGTGATGGTGACCATCCATCTACTAGCAAATCGTGTCCCAAACGTGCTGAGTTCACAAAAATTCGACAACAGGCGTCCCGTAAACAATCAACGCGCAAGAATGTTCCACAGAAGGATGAAGTTAATTTCCCACGGCTCCCACCGAAGAGGGATATTCCGAATTTGCCGCCACTTCCTCGCAGCAATCCAAAAGATTCAACCGCTGGATCACAAAAAGAATCTTGCTCAAAAATCCCTCCTGGATGGGGCAATAATCAACCACAAGCAAAGGATGACTCTGGTGACTTATTCTCTGCTAAACAACTGATCGTCATTTTTGAAACAATGACAACAAAACTACGAAACTGCAGAACGCGGATAGATCAAATCAACGCCTTAGGCAAATTCATCGTCGAATATGCAATATAATGAGTTGGTTATAGTAAATTGGAATGCTTGCTCACTCAGGAGCAAAACTGCTGAATTATCCGACTTTCTTCAAGAGAAGAATGCCGATATTGCTATTTTAATTTTTTCATCTTAAATCTGAAATTTTTATTTTCATTTCCAATTACAGGATTCACAGGCTCGACAAGACAACTACCAGAGGAGGGAGAGTTTCCATTGCCATTAAACGATCTATTCAGCATAGGCTTATGTCAGCCTTTAAATTGCAACTAATAGAAGCCATCGGAATTGAGATTACAATGACGATGGGGCCCATCATCATCATTGCAGCGTACTGCCCCAAACAAACCAATCTTCGAGATGGTACGTGTGCATTATTGAAGCGAGATCTAGCTATGCTCACTCGACGACAGAACAAATTCATCATTGCTGGGGACCTGAACGCACGGCATGAGCTGTGGGGAAACAAAAGACAGAATCGAAACGGATTCGTACTTGCCGAAGATTACGAAGCTGGACAGTACAACATCCTCGCTCCGGATCAACCAACGCGACTTTCCAGATCGGGAGTTCATTCCATTTTGGATATATTCATCAGCAACATCGCCGTAGACAGCTCTCCGATTGTCTTCAACGAGCTATTTTCCTACCACTTTCCAGTAATATTGACGTTGGTATCTTCACCAGAAACAGTGTCTATTCAAACTCGGAGGAACTATTATCGCACCGAACTTGGTCCAATTTCAACAAACCGCCGACCAACTCATTAATATCGATTTGCCACTAGATTCTCCGATGGAAACCGATGCGGCCCTATCTTCCTTCCAGCATTCAATCACAGTCGCTCGTGATAGGACGGTTCCAGTACAAAATATGCCGATTTTCTCTCTTCAAATCGACAGTGTCACCAAGAAACTCATCCGACTTCGAAATATCTACCGGAGGCAGTATCAACGAACTGGCATCCTAGATAGGAAGACTTCTTATAACAATTTAACTAGGATCCAGGAAAGGATATCTGAGCTTCGCAACAGGAACTTCCAGCAAAAGCTTCGAGAAATTCTTCCACATTCAAAGCCCTTCTGGTCCTTAACGAAGGTGCTTAAGAAAAAACCGAAGCTTATTCCTCCTCTGATGTCACCCCAGGACGCAGCTGAAGGAATACCTTTAATCACACTAGTAGAGAAGGCAAATGAGCTAGGCCAGCAGTTTGTGTTTTTCACAATTTAGGACTGAACATTGTTAGTCCACATGAAAGAGCCGTTGCTGATAGCGTAGCTGAGGTTGACCAATCAGACAGCTTGGTTCCGGAGGAAAGTAGAGTCACTGCGAATGAGCTGCTGGCTATTGTGAAAAAATCCAAAAATATGAAGGCCCCCGGTTTCGACAACACATTCAACATTGAGCTGAAACGTTTGAGTATTCGCTCATTTGTCTTCTTAGCTAAAATTTTTAACAGGTGCTGGGAGCTTGGTTACTTCCCTTCAAAGTGGAAGTTAGCTAAAGTTATCCCAGTTTTGAAACCGGGGAAAGATCCTTCCTTTTCCAAGAGCTATCGGCCCATCAGCTTACTCTCTGCCCTATCCAAGCTGTTTGAAAAGTCAATACAAAGGCGAATTCTTGCTTTTGCAGATGAACAGGATATATTTCTGGAAGAACAGTTTGGGTTCCGGAAAGGAAGATCAACCATTCACCAGCTCACAAGGGTTAACAACGTCATCCAGCAAAACAAATCAGTGTCCAAAACGACTGCCATGGCAATATTGGATATTGAAAAGGCATTCGATAATGTGTGGCACGATGGCCTGGTGTTTAAACTGCATCGGTATAATTTTCCCATGTATCTTATCAAAATTATCAAAAATTATCTTGCAGATAGAGCATTCCAGGTTTCTCTGAATAATGCACTTTCAGAAAGATTTACTATTCCTGCTGGTGTACCCCAGGGAAGTATCCTAGGTCCTATTCTATACAACATTTTTACATCAGACATCCCACCTCTTCCGGGTGGTGGTGTTCTGTCACAATTTGCTGATGATACTGCCATTCTTTACAAAGGTCGTGTTATTAATGCTCTGAAGAATAAACTACAGACAGGTCTGGACGCTCTAACTGAATATTTTACAAGCTGGAAAATTGTGATCAATGCAGCAAAAACTCAGGTCATCTTATTTCCACATTCAAGATCTCCAAAACTTGTTGCATCAGACGAATGCCGAATACGATTCGGTGATGAGGTCATCCAATGGTCCGACGAAGTTATCTATCTAGGACTCACCTTTGACAGACATCCGATATTCAGGTCACATGTTGACAAAATCGTTCAAAAATGCAGCATACTCATTAGGTCTCTGTATCCGCTGATTTGTAGAACATCTAAACTGTGCCTGAAGAACCAGATGGCTGTCTATAAACAAATCATCTACCCCGCAATTGAATACGCAGTCCCTGTTTGGCGGGGCTGTGCACGAACACACAAACTTAGGCTTCAGCGCATTCAAAGTAAGATCTTAAAGATGATTCTAAATCTACCCCCTTGGACAAGGACTAGTGTAGTACATGAGATGGCCTCCCTGGATATACTAGAACAAAAATTCGAACAATACTGCACGAAATTTGAAGAGAGGTGCTCAATCTCTGAAATACAAATAATTCAAAATTTGTACGTATTAGGTTAGGGATAGTTATAAGTAGGTAGATATTTTATTAATAATTAAAATAAATATTATGTTTAAATATTAGTATGTAAAACAAGAGTAATTAAAACACCTATTATTAATAACGAATCGTATGAACAACAAAGATGGAAGGCCAAAGGGTCAAAACACTTGTACTGTAAAATGTTGATGTAATACACAAAATATAAGTTTAAGAAACAGATATTTATGCGAAAAAAATGAAAATCGATCATTTCTTCTTGTGCGTTGGATGAAAGCAGACGTCGGGGAGAGAAGACGCATTCAAACAGCGGCATCGGAGAGCACACCTTCTGCGTGGTTAAAAACCTTAAACGCTCAGGTCGTAGTTCTCATTTGCCTTCCGGTCGTCAAGGCGAGAAGACGCATTAAACCAGTTTTGCATCATTTGGCACTGCGAGCGGATGTGTCTGTGTGTACGCAAAGCTAGTTTCAATTCAAGCAAGAACGATTGCATCAGCTGCTGGTGCTTTGCATTGGAAAGAAAGAAAACAAGAAAATCAGCCGTTCTAATGGCTCTAAATGTTATCTAAAGAACTATTAATATTATTTCTTTGCAAATCGAAGGTAGAAATCATCAGTTTAGTGAAAATCCAAAATAATTTGATTTGCTTCGTGCACTTTTCGCTATGCGATAATCGTTCGAGAAAAATGTTCCGAACTGTGCTAAATATCGTAGAGAATTCCACAATTTGGTCCTTTTAAAAGGCAGAAATGAATCCTGTACAGCATCATGATAGTTTCTTTCAATAAAATATGCAAATCCGAAATGAGATAATCGACGTCAAAAATCGTTGAAATTTTTAGTAGTGAAAAGAGGGAAAGTTTCACAATTCACACAATCAACTATCAATGCGAATTCGAAAATGTAAAGAAATCGTGTCAGTTTTATTCGTATTCACGACATCCAGTTATGTCTCTGACATTACACACCCGTACTTTTTTAAATTGACTTTAAATTTTAAAAACCGATTTTTTCAGAGTAGGATTCGAATAGACGAATTTCGCGCAAAATCGTATGTGGAGTTGACAGTATATGGGTTTTATAGCTAAAACCAATTTGTTCACTTTATTTTTCCAAAATTTATCTAGACTATCTGTTGAAAAGGGTTAAACATTTTTACCAATTAGAGTAGAAAAATTATAAAACCTACACAAAATTGTAGTGCTGTTGATGTTCTTAAAATAAGTCTTTTTCGAATGAAAACACTGGAAAAATTACTCCATTCTTTGTTTGAATAAAATTTTGTCCCAACATCGATAATTATGCTCGCTGTCAACCTTCCATATATTGTAAGATGAGCATAGCAGCACCGATACTTTCTGTAAGTATCGGGCAACTAGCAATAGGGTATTTGGAAAATTTTCTGACAAATTGAGAATCATTGCACACTTAGATTTGCCGACATTTAAACAGTCGAGTGCTCGCAATTATCTCGGCAAACACATTAACATTAACATTAACATTAAAACAACTAAAATTCTCAGTATTTTGCTTTTACCAAGATTTTCGGTTTCGAGAAAACTTTAAATTACCGAGATTTTCGTCGCTTGTGGAAACAAATTACCGAAATTATCGGTTCAAGTGTTATCGGTATTCAAGCATGTGAGCTAATGCCGACATTTTAAGCTATTTATTGAAATAAAATTTTGAATATAACATAAACATTCCAGTTAAAACTCGTTATCATTGATTTATTTATTTCAACATTATGTTGGCTTGGAAATGTAAAATAAGAAAAAAATATGTCCCATGAAGAAAATATTGCCAAACATATACGCCGTATAATGGATGCACTTCCATGTCTCTTACAATAGAGAGCCCGGCTACAACAAAAGTAATGGCTCAATAAAACATTGAATATTCAAAGAAATATATCATACCAGAGTCCGATCAATTTCATGTAGTAGATTAGCATTGCAAAGATCTTTATCCCGTAAGAATGCTCTGGGGGATTTCTTGTCACCAATAATCGTCGAACATTAAACAAATTTGTTCCTAATATCACGAAACATATTGCTATGTTCGGATTCAATTTTTATTTGCAACTAATTCCACATATAAACACATGCACTTATTTACATCACTCAGTTTTGCACTGAAGAGAAATGGCTACTATGATGAATCTCAGTATAACATTTTGAATTGACGAGAAATTGTAAATAATAAGCCGAGAATTTTGGGAAAAGCTATCATAGCCGAAATTTCAGTAAATATCGCTTTACCGTTTGTTTTCAGCATGTTTTTTTCGCCGAAATCTAAATTAAGTTTTAAGTGTGTGGAATACTGGACCAGTTTAGTTTTTAATAAAAAGACACTGGTTAAAATATTCAGCTTGGACAGAAAATTTGTTTATGTTTGATATTTTTTTTCATTGCACGTGTCACTCTTACAATGTATGATCGGTTGGTAGGGAACTTAATCACTTATTTTGGGACCAAATTTTATCAAAATCAATAATGGTTCTTATGTAAATCGATTTTAAATTTTTATAATCAATTGTTTTCAGTGTAGGTTTCAGTATTTAATTTTTTTTTATGAAAATCACATAACACAAGTATTTTTCTATGTCGCGGGATGCGTTTGAACCCCTAACACCCGACTCGTTAAAACTCGTTATCATTGATTTATTTATTTCAACATTATGTTGGCTTGGAAATGTAAAATAAGAAAAAAATATGTCCCATGACGAAAATATTGCCAAACATATACGCCGTATAATGGATGCACTTCCATGTCTCTTACAATAGAGAGCCCGGCTACAACAAAAGTAATGGCTCAATAAAACATTGAATATTCAAAGAAATATATCATACCAGAGTCCGATCAATTTCATGTAGTAGATTAGCATTGCAAAGATCTTTATCCCGTAAGAATGCTCTGGGGGATTTCTTGTCACCAATAATCGTCGAACATTAAACAAATTTGTTCCTAATATCACGAAACATATTGCTATGTTCGGATTCAATTTTTATTTGCAACTAATTCCACATATAAACACATGCACTTATTTACATC
Organism: Malaya genurostris; assembly: GCF_030247185.1. NCBI lineage: Eukaryota > Metazoa > Arthropoda > Insecta > Diptera > Culicidae > Malaya > Malaya genurostris. Next base: position 130,936,350 of record NC_080572.1, read on the forward strand.
ACTCAGTTTTGCACTGAAGAGAAATGGCTACTATGATGAATCTCAGTATAACATTTTGAATTGACGAGAAATTGTAAATAATAAACCGAGAATTTTGGGAAAAGCTATCATAGCCGAAATTTCAGTAAATATCGCTTTACCGTTTGTTTTCAGCATGTTTTTTTCGCCGAAATCTAAATTAAGTTTTAAGTGTGTGGAATACTGGATCAGTTTAGTTTTTAATAAAAAGACACTGGTTAAAATATTCAGCTTGGACAGAAAATTTGTTTATGTTTGATATTTTTTTTCATTGCACGTGTCACTCTTACAATGTATGATCGGTTGGTAGGGAACTTAATCACTTATTTTGGGACCAAATTTTATCAAAATCAATAATGGTTCTTATGTAAATCGATTTTAAATTTTTATAATCAATTGTTTTCAGTGTAGGTTTCAGTATTTAAATTTTTTTATGAAAATCACATAACACAAGTATTTTTCTCTGTCGCGGGATGCGTTTGAACCCCTAACACCCCTATACCCCCCCCCCCCCCCCCCCCCCTCCCCTCTTCTTGCTTGTATACGCGCCTGCATATTAGTGTATGGTTGAATGCGCTATGCCGAGATTGAATAGATTTTAACTAACTTAAATGCTAATGTAGCATATCAATGTAGTGTTATTATGCAACAAAAATTCTCAAAACTCTTTTTCAAACTTTTTTTAACTTTTAGTATTTCGGGGACTTTCTGCAGATGAGTAATATGAGAAAGGCATTATTACACCACTAGGTGAATTGAAACAGGTTTTTAAGCAATAAATGACAAAAAAGTCATCTTTCAATATAATCATTAAAGTTTGGATTGTACATAAAACTAATGAAGCATACCGAACTTGTAAGCTGACAATTACACGATTCATTAACTGTCCTCAAGGGTGTAATTCAAAATCAATCAAGAAGTAACACTTGTTCCAACAGCTGCATCAAAAAATCTGCAACAATGTGTCTTCTTCGCTCATTATCCTTGTTAAAGCTGGTGCACGTGGTATTTATTTCCCCTAATAGTAAACATGCAATGATGTGCACACCCTCTTGACGAAATTGTGCTGCTGCTGCGTACTTTAGCAACTGAGGCTGTATTGATTGTTGTTTTTATATCCACCTGATAAAGCGTATATTCTTCGAATACCAGAACCAACTATCTTCTTTGTATGCTGGATTCTGAAACCAGCGCGTTCTGTTGTGGTGGAGTCAATTCAACAATATGTAAAATAACGTTCATACTATTCCGACGCGAACAGTAAATGATTATGGAAATTAATATCTGTTTGATACTAAGAATAATTAATTTCTCAATCTACAGTAGAGGATCAAAAAATTGTAGAATTTTTTTTATTAAATTTGAAATGTAAATATAATTGAAGCCCGCTAAAATTGCATTGTATTTAGCAAAAATAATCCTAAATTCGAATTATCTTCAAACTGGGTAATGTTACTTTCATTCTAATAAGAAATGAAATCTTGTTTATTGTATGTAGTTCCAGTTTCCCAGCTCACGACAGTTTTGCATGTCGTACCTTCCGTACATGAAAGAATTGGAGTTTCAATATAACTTTTGTCACCCGGCGAACGACTATAGGCGAACGACTACAGGGTGCGAATAAACGAATAAACGGTATAATAATAATAATAATAATGATAATATTAATCTACATATATATATATATATATATATATATATATATATATATATATATATATATATATATATATATATATATATATATATATATATATATATATATATATATATATATATATATATATATATATATATATATATATATATATATATATATATATATATATATATATATATATATATAAATGCAGAGATCACTCTTTGGATTTGACAGCCGTCACTGAATCAATTTTGGTAACCATCTGGTGGCCATGGCTGCCCAGGTAGCCAAAAAGCCGAGCGGGTGTTTGCCAAATGATTTAATGATGGAACGCATATGAGTGTTCTAGCTATACCGTAAACAGGATTAAAAGTTCTGATATTGTTCACCAGAAGATGTATTTAGTGCAATGTAATCAGTTAGATGATTAATGTTGGCCATCGTAGGCGTGAGTTGAACAAATCACATTTTAGAACGATTTTAGTACGAATCAATGATAGGATTCTGCTGTTTAAATAATGAGATCAAACAAAGTGTTTTTTTTTTGCATTTAGCATGCTGAAGTTCGTTCGCGTTGGGTAAATTTTGGTGGAAAGCCGTGTTGTGAGATTTTATGTATTACCTCGAACGATAAGCTGAATACTGGTACAATCACTCCGTCCACTGTTGACTGTTCACTCCGCTATAACAGAAGAATTGCAGATTATTTTCATATAAATCTTACTGATATAGATTCTCAGTACAGAACTCCACCATTGGGGTACTAAACAAGATGATGTGGTGTCGACTAATGAGATGACTATTGATACAACTATTAAACGAATGCAGTGTTCATGTAAAAGTTAATGGACACATTATTTAAAAGAATGGTAACTTGAACTTTCGAATGTCCAAGAATTACTCAATTTATCTTTCGGTTTCTTAACAAAATTAAACTAACTAGAGATTGTGATTGGAGAAAAATATGAAAAATGGAAGAACTGACAAGAAACCATAAATTGAAAGTAAAAAAAAGTTTTATCACTAAATTGTTAATCGAAACACATTCATCAAAAAAGACTAAATAATATCACCAGATTAGCGAGAAGTGACGAACTACAAGTCGCGAGGGCAGCTTTTGTATTTGTATTTTGCGGAATCAATTTAAAGTAGTCATCTTAGTATTCGTGTTTCACTTTTTATCCCATATGTCGAAAAAATTAGTTTGATGTCGTTTTCGGACGAGAAAACTAAAACTGACCCAGGGTAGTTTCACCAAACAAACACTTCCAACGAAACTGTGTTGGTTTCGCACTTAGCAACAGGGGCTTGAGCAAACCTGATATAAAAACCAGGTTCGAAACTGACTCGATTTTCAGTTCAACAACGTCAAAACTAGGTTCGAAACTGGCTTCAAACGAACGGTTTGACAGCAGTTAGAGTGGAAACTGGGTTCGGTTTGGCATCAAGCGAAAACGACATGAGAGAATTCTACAATCGCTGTTCGATGCACTGACTCAAAAGATGATATGGCGATCGGTGCACTCGCTTCATTTTTGCATAACAAAAGCTATTAACATATTTACAATATTTTTCGATGAATTCTTCGCAGCCAAATAATCAGTAAAACAATAAAAGATACATTAACAGCATAAGACGTTTGACGAGTGCCGCGAAAACATAAAATCAAAAAAAAAACCGGGCGAGACGATGTTCGACGGGTTAGCTAGTAAAAATAATAATAATAATTATAATAATAATAATAATAATAATAATAATAATAATAATAATGATAATAATAATAATTATAACTTTGGCCACTTCATATATTTTGGACCATCTAGCAAGCTTTATGGATTTAGTCGATATAGAGTTGCATCAATTTGAAGCCAATCACATTAAATTACCTATTTCGGAAGGGTTTTCAAAAATTTTACAACATTTGGTGGATATTTTTACAAAGAGGGCTAAAATAAAATCTATCCTAAAGTGGACCAAATTACCTCTGTTACCCTAGTTAAAGAGATCGTCAATAGTAATGTAAAATTGTTTTGACTTTCTCATTAAGAAAGGCAATGCAATGACTGTGAAAACTGAATTTTGATCCAAAGTAAAATAGTCATATACCATTCTATTCAGCTCGACGAATTGAGCAAAAATCTGTGTGTGTGGGGGGTATGTGTGCATGTGTGTATGTGACAAAAATATGCACTCACTTTTCTCAGCGATATCAGATCTGATTTAAACAAACTTAGGAACTCAAATACAAGCCACTATAGCTGGATCAAAACTAAGGATCTGACTTCCGGTACCGGAATTAAAGGGTGGCGACTGTAAAAATTGGTAGTAGGTAATGTTTGAGACATAACCGCGAGTTTGACATAGGACTGCTGTGGACAAGAAGCAGATCACTTTTAACATGCACATTTATTTTGGTGCATTGTTCTACTAATAAATCATCCAATTCAAGTAAAATCTCATTAGTTCTTTGTAAGATGCTTTGGATTCTGAAAAGAACCGAAGGTTACCATTTCTCCAACTTTCAACACAGTTGACAATTATTTCCGCGAGCAAAATTCAGAACAAATCGGTTGCCTTTCGTTTGGCGAACGGGACACAAAGTGAATCTGTTCACAGTGCCGATTGATTCCAAACTGAACACATTTTAGATAAGAGCCTTCTTTTTACGTAATTTCGTTTGTAACTTTTTTACAAATGGGCAGTCCCAACAACAACAAAACTAGCAACATATAGAATTTTGATGTCGACTATTTCATTTCGGATTTGCATATATCAGAGAAAGAAACTATCAAAATGCTGTACTCATTTTTGGCTTTCAAATTGTGGAATTTTATACTATGACAACACTGTTCGAAACATTTTTCTCGAGCGCGATGTAGCCAAATGCTAGCTAAGTTGTACTTGCGTTCGTTTGGTGCGAATCTTGCATAACGAAACGTGCACGAAGTTGATTAAATTATTCTAGATTTGCACTAAACTGATGATTTTCACCTTCGATTAGCAAAAAAACAATCTTAATAGTTCTTTAGATAACATTCAGAGCCATTAGAACGGCTGATTTTGTATAGTGTTCCATATCGTTGTCCACTTTTCGTATTCTCCAATGCAAACGATCAGCAGTTGGACTCAATCGCTCTTGTTTGGAGTCAACCTCACACTGCGAGCGTCTAAAAGTATATATACTAGTTCTGTTGTTTTCCTGGGTTTAGGTTTGAGGAACGGAACCTCACATTCGCCATTGACTGAAGCACCAGTTGAATAATGCCGGCTGTAGTTTCATTGTCTTCACATAGATGGAGGGCTTCGCATTCGATGTGTATCTGTTCATGGATTATCATAGACTGAAGATAGCAAACGTGCAACAGGGTCTATTTATAGATTTGGTTGATTTTGATATTGTGTGTTTGGACCGTTTTTTCTCTATTTAAACAATATTACGTAATAAGCATGGTATTGACAACAATGCTACACCTTCTTCCATTCGTTTCTTGAAAGAATTAGAGAAAATACTCAAACAGGGAAAAAGTTAATAAGAAATCAAATTTGGAGTAATTTCGTTACACTTTCGTGTCGTGAAATTCTGAAAATGCGCCCAGATGAGTACAGTAAAGAAAAACGTAGTCATACGTCATACTGCAAATTCAGTAGTTTGGTTTTATAAGAGAATATTTAAAGATGAGAAAATTTCGAAAAAATAGTAAATAAGTTCCTATATTTCGTAGCTCTGGCAAGTTGATAGCAACACAAACTCATATCGGATATTCCGGTCCCCAAAATCCGGTTCCGAAAGTATCAGAAATAATGGTAAAAAATCTCCAAAGCGGAATTCTCAATTTTTCTCCAAAATAGCTTATAGGATTAGATTTTCTTGAACTTAGATTCAATTGAAAGTCTTACGGTTCTTTACAAAACTCTTTCAATGTTGTACGCATCTGACTTCCAGTTCCAGCATTACATTGTGATGAGAGTTTGAAATACCATTCCGCCGTGTCTCTACAAGAGATCCGGTTCTGTAAATACCGGATATAGTGGTGCAATCCTCTAAAACAGAACTCAATCGCTTTTTTCAGAGTTGACATAACCGATTTCCTCGAACTTAGATCCAAACGAAAGGTTTTACAGTCATTTACAAAGTTCCTGAGTTCTGTCCTGAAATGGCTTCCAGATCCAGAATCACATGACGATGAGTGTTTGAAATTTCAAGCCTTGGATTCAAGTGACAATCTAAAAAGGGAAAAATTCTTCCAATGTGGACTCAAAACTGTTCCAATGCATAGGTCATGTAAGTTGCTGGACATACCAACCTACTTTGGCTAAAGAGGTCCCCAAAATTCGGCTCCGAATGTTCCGGAAATTTGAATCAAAATTTCTTCGAGATGGCTCCACCGATTATGAACCGAAATATTCCGGAACTACAAGGAGAAATGTGTTTAAAATTTTAAACCGTCATTTAGACCAATACTGTCAATAATTAAAAAAAATCTTTCACTTTTGGCTAGAAATAACAGTTCGGCTGAAAAGTTCGTATCGTTTAATAGAAACACACATTTTTTGCCAAAATTCGTTTTTATTATTCAACATAATTACCATCAGAGGCGATACAGCGATTATAGCGATCTTCCAACTTTTCGATACCATTTTTGTAGTACGATTTGTTCTTTGCCTCAAAATAGGCCTCAGTTTCAGCGATTACCTCTTCATTGCTTCTAAATTTTTAAGCAGCGAGCATTCTCTTGAGGTCTGAGAACAGGAAAAAGTCACTGGAGGCCAAATCTGGAGAATACGATGGATGAGGGAGCAATTCGAAGCCCAATTCGTTCAATTTCAGCATGGTTTTCATCGACTTGTGACACGGTGCATTGTCTTGATGAAACAAAACTTTTTTCTTCTTCAAATGAGGCCGGTTTTTTGAAATTTCGTCCTTCAAATGCTCTAAGAACGCTATATAGTCGATGTAGTCGATGAAAATTATACGATGCGAATCCCAAAGTACAGACGCCATAACCTTACCGGCCGATTGTTGAGTCTTTCCACGTTTTGGGTTCAGTTCATCGCGTGCAGTCCACTCAGCTGACTGTCGATTGGAATCCGGAGTGAAGTGATGGAGCCATGTTTCGTCCATTGTTATACATTGACGAAAAAATCGATATAACAGCTCCAAACACTGCTCAGAATCATCAATTCGTTGTTGTTTTTGATCGATTGTGAGCTCACGCGGCACCCATTTTGAACAAAGCTTTCTCATATCCAAATATTCGTGAATAATATGTCCAACGCGTTCCTTTGATATCTTTAGGGTGTCAGCTATCTCGATCAACTTCACTTTACGGTAATTGAAAATCATTTTGTGGATTTTTTTCACGTTTTCATCGGTAGCAACCTCTTTTGGACGTCCACTGCGTTCATCGTCTTCGGTGCTCATATGACCAGTACGAAATTTTGCAAACCACTTATGAATTGTTGCTTCGCCCGGTGCAGAGTCTGGATAACACTCATCAAGCCATTTTTTGGTATCGGCGGCACTTTTTTTCATCAAAAAGTAGTGTTTCATCAACACACGAAATTCCTTTTTTTCCATTTTTTTTCACAATAACAAAAGTAGCTTCACTCAAAATGCAATATCTCACAAACTAATACTCAGACAGCTGTCAAGTTTATACACGTATCGTTTGAAGGTTGGTACTAACTGAAAATGGTATGGATTTAATTCTAGTGGCGCCCTCTCATAGAAACGATACGAACTTTTCAGCCGATCTGTTATATCGGAATTTATACTAGTTTACGTTAGAAAAAACTGTTTCTATTCAAAGAGCAGTATGCTCAAGACTACGAAAGTAATATTGCTGAGAATACAAGTCGCATTAGAAGGCATCATCAGACCACTAGGGATTTATAACAGGATTTTTCATTCCAGTTTTAAAACAAAACATGTGTGTCAACTAAGTGTTTGATAAAACGTTGACCCGCTCACGACAGATATGGTGTTAGTTTGTAGGTTACATCTTCAAATTAACAAATAAAAAAGTACGGGTGTGTAATGTCAGAGACATAACTGGATGTCGTGAATACGAATAAAACTGACACGATTTCTTTATACTTCCGAATTCGAATGGATAATTTTCACTACTAGAATTTTAAACGATTTTTGACGTCGAATATCTCATTTCGGATTTGCATTTTTTTTTTTTTGAAAGAAACTATCAAGATGGTGTACAGGATTCATTTCTGCCTTTTAGAAGGATCAAATTGAGGAATTCTCTACGATATTTAGCACAGTTCGAAACATTTTTCTCGAACGATTTTCGCATAGCGAAAAGTGCACGAAGCAAATCAAATGATGCCAAACTGAATCAATTTTTCTCAAGAGGTTTTTTTTATGTGATTCCGTTTGTAGCTTTTTCACAAATAGGCGGTTCCAACGGCCGCACATATAGGCACTTATAGAATTTTGACGTCGATTATGAGCGTTTGAGGTTTTTAACCACGCAGAAGGTGCGCTCTCCGATGCCGCTTTTTGAATGCGTCTTCTCGCCCCGACGTTTGCTTCCATCCAACGCACAAGAAGAAATGGTCGATTTTCGACCACGGTTTCCGTTCCAGGTTCAACGTTCAGTTGAAGATATGTGCCTAACTACCTCAAAATAGTCGTCCTTTCACGAAAAACCCAAGCGAAAGTAAAGAGTTTTTTGCGTTGTTTTCAAATTTTGAGAAAACCTAATTTTTGAGTTGTTTGTGGTTATCTCACACTGTTCAAAATATTATCCTAAATTCCTGATCATGTTTTTAATGAAATAGTGAAAGAATTATGTTGCTGCCATTAATACAAGTCGAGATATTCACGATTAAGTTCTGCCCATTCTTACATATGGCTAATTTTGAAAAGGCGGCTCATAGTAAAGTAAGTCGTATTCACGACAAAAGTACGAGTGTGTAATGTCAGACATGACTGGATGTAGTCAATACGAATAAAACTAACACTCCTTCATACTTCCGAATATCAATTAGTTGATTATGTGAATTGTGCAAGCTTTCCCCTTTTCCACTACTAGAATTTTAAACGATACACCTAAAGCAAAGTACAGATTAGTTATATTGAACAATTTGACACACAATTAAATATTGCTAAATAACCAGTATAGTTCGTTATGATAAATAATGGAGGTTCTGAAAACGAACCTTTTATGAAGGCGTTCGTAATGGAGAGTGACGAGTTGAGTTCGAATCCCGATGGATACCGTTGACTTCCCCGATATATACCGCTGACTTCCGTCATCTATTTCCAGACTGAGCTGTTATCCGTGGGTGCGATACTGATATGTGTTCCATTGGAGTCTTCTGCTTGCGCTAGCAAGCTTTGTATTTCGCTTGGAGATGCCTTGGTCGCGCCATAATCAACACGTTGACAACCAGAGCCAAAATAGAAATGAATGGCCTTCTAAGTCAGTTCTATGAATTTTATATAGCAAACCAACGGAAAGTTCTACTACAAACTACAATTGGTTGAAAAATTGGCCGTACACAGTATAGTGAAGTGAAATTTCGCATGTTTTTTTACTATACAATTATGGTTCTGAATAGCAACATACAAAATTTTGATGTCGATTTGAATATTTAGGATTTGGATATTTCAGTGCAAAAAACTATCAAAATGCTGTACAGAACAAATTTCTTGCATTCAGAAGGGCCAAATTGTATAATACTCTAAGATATTAAACACTGTTTGGATATAAACGATATTAAACACTGCGGGATATAAAAGATATTTACCACTGCTGTGGATTTTGCACTGCGAAAATTTCACAAAGCTAATCAAATTATATTAGGTTTGCACTTTTCACCAATCAAATTATATTAGATTTGCACTTTTGCTAATCAAATTATATTAGATTTCATTTCACCGAAAGTCGTTTCGCCGAATACCATTTCGTCGAAAGTAGTTTCGCCGAATAGGTCATTTCGCCGAAAGGGTCATTTCGCCGAAAGGGTCATTTCGCCGAAAGAGTAATTTCGAATACATCAAATTAGTTTTTGTGTTATTATGCCTCCTGTATAACTGATGCGACGCCGGCTGAGTTGGCCGCCGACTCGCCGTCGGAAGCGGTGGCCTCTTGCATACAAACCTGTAACCGCCTCGTTTGCCCGGTCTACTCAAAGCTAGGTTTCTTTGCTTTAGTTAGGTCCGAACGAGCGGTAGCGAGATCGGACAGCACACGAATCAAATCGATGTGGCGAAGCCGCATTAGATATTTTTCATTTAGTAAACGGAAAATATCACATACATTTTCTTGGTAGATACACTCATGGAATCATTCATTTGTGTTTATTTTAAATTAATTCCAATTATAGTATTAAGACATTTGCAGGAATCGCTGAAATGACCCTTTTGGCGAAATGACATTCGGCGAAATGACCCTTTTGGCGAAATGACTTTCGGCGAAACGGCTTTCGGCGAAATGGCTTTCGGCGAAATGACCCTGATCCATGCAAACGCCCATCAGCAGGATGATGGAATCGATCTTCTTCGTTGGTGGGAGAATTTCATCTCGACATCTAGTTCCGTCTGAAGCACTAGTAGAAATGAACGATTGTCAACCAAGGTTTAACTTCTGTACTCGTCCTGTAGATAGTCGGCACTGATAAGTGCCTGACTACCTGTAAACCGTCGTCCGGGTGCGAAAAAGGCAAGCAAGCGTGATGAATTTTCCTTTAAATTTCCAAAAGTTTTAGAAAACTTTGTTTTCAGTTATTTATGGTCAATTCGTCATCTAACACTCGATGTGGATAGACGAATAACCTACTACGGCTAATTTCGATTTTGTTTTATCTTTTATTCGCAGCTTTCTACCTACCCAAGCTATGGGTAAAACGCGCCATAGATTTGAGAAGGATCCAAAGGATGCTAAGCGTCTGAAGCCAAGTGATGTACAGGTAAACGACCGTTTGCTGAGTAACAACCAATACGCTGATCTGCCAGTTGATGTCAAAGAGAAACTGCAGAAAAAGGAAAAAATGCCACCTTTCTACCAACTCTACGCTCGGATTTCAACACGCTGATCAGCAAAGGACTACAGGTAACAATCCGTTAATGTACTGAAGGCTACAAAATAACTGTTCCGGCTTTGAACCACTACAAAGCAGTAGAATTGTACCTGAAGCAGACAAAAGCGGAATACTTCACACACGATATTGCCGCCAACAAACCTATGAAGGACTACCCGACATGATGGAAGCCGAACTAAAGTAGGCACTGGCGGAGGCTGAACTAAAGCCTGTGATTTGTGTATTTCATATAATCATTTGTGTATTTCATATAATCATCTTTTTTTTTGGTTCAGTGTATTCCGAGTCAACAAAAGTTTACTTTTTCGCTCTTATAATAATTGCCCACAAGTAGTGTTAAACCACCACAAACCTTCTGAGTTTCAGTAGTGCTAATCGTAATAACGCATATTTCGCATCCGTGGACTGTTTTTATCCGTCCCATAAAACATATAGTGCGCTAGTGATAAAAAGTTTTCATCTCATACAGCTGCTATTCTTGCCACGTTTATCGAAGTTGATAGCACTCACAGTCTCTCTCGGGTACTCATATTTTTGACATTTACCTTACGCCGCTACCAACACTATGGTGAAAAGCAAATGCGACGCAGTTGTTTGTTTTGGTTCCTCTAGCACCCGAGGCACCAAAATAGTTTGCCGATTTTGCTTCAAAAGTTTCCACGTACAGTGCGTTAACTTAAATAACTCGCTAGCTAAATCCATTCGGGAATGCCCAGGAATTTTCTGGCTGTGCCCCCCGTGCCGTGAAATCTCCAGTCGCAACGAGTTATTTGATGAGGCTATACAATTAACTCTCCAACGCACTACTTCAGCTCTGAAGATGATCGGTACTTTGACGGACACCATGCAGTCTTTTTGCAGAATGTATTCAAATGTTTGCACTAGATCCGGCTGCTTTCATCGGTCGAAGGAACCAACCGAACGTTATGTAAACGACAGCACTCCATTTCTCGAACGTCTGGATGATCTTCAGCTTAACCTAACTAACCTTTTTGAATCCATACTGGAAGATACCAATAAACGGCCTCGAACCAGCAGCACCAGCAGACCATCTTTATCGCAGCCGGACAAAATTCCGAGAGTCGACGCTTCAATGTCAAACATATCCACTTCAAATTCTATAATACCGCTCGTTTCAGATACGAATAATAACAATCGTTCGACCAATCTCATAACCTTCCCCGGTGATGATAATGCCACTGTGATCACCACACCTATGCTACCAGGTGACAGCATCGCGACTCAAAACGTCAATCTTCCGTCGCCGTCATTTCGAACTACAACTAACAACTATACCAATGACATCGATCCGCCTCCACTTCCAACTTCTACTGAAGTGGAATCAGCACCGTCAACCACCATTGCCGATACAACTCATCTCCCAAATGCTCAAACTAACTATTCAATACCGACTTCTATGACCTCTACCGCTGGCACTGTCAATATATATCCGTTGCTACCACGAACCAACACTGCTACTACCATTAGTACAAATTCGACAAGCATCTGTAACACAATCACTCTGCAGTCAATTCCGGTTACATCTGCTGTTTGTTGGCCCGCTGCTTCAGACAACGCTGTAAGTAAATCTCACGACTACGGACTTACCATTTCATCTCGACATCTAGTTCCGTCTGAAGCACTAGTAGAAATGAACGATTGTCAACCAAGGTTTAACTTCTGTACTCGTCCTGTAGATAGTCGGCACTGATATGTGCCTGACTACCTGTAAACCGTCGTCCGGGTGCGAAAAAGGCAAGCAAGCGTGATGAATTTTCCTTTAAATTTCCAAAAGTTTTAGAAAACTTTGTTTTCAGTTATTTATGGTCAATTCGTCATCTAACACTCGATGTGGATAGACGAATAACCTACTACGGCTAATTTCGATTTTGTTTTATCTTTTATTCGCAGCTTTCTACCTACCCAAGCTATGGGTAAAACGCGCCATAGATTTGAGAAGGATCCAAAGGATGCTAAGCGTCTGAAGCCAAGTGATGTACAGGTAAACGACCGTTTGCTGAGTAACAACCAATACGCTGATCTGCCAGTTGATGTCAAAGAGAAACTGCAGAAAAAGGAAAAAATGCCACCTTTCTACCAACTCTACGCTCGGATTTCAACACGCTGATCAGCAAAGGACTACAGGTAACAATCCGTTAATGTACTGAAGGCTACAAAATAACTGTTCCGGCTTTGAACCACTACAAAGCAGTAGAATTGTACCTGAAGCAGACAAAAGCGGAATACTTCACACACGATATTGCCGCCAACAAACCTATGAAGGACTACCCGACATGATGGAAGCCGAACTAAAGTAGGCACTGGCGGAGGCTGAACTAAAGCCTGTGATTTGTGTATTTCATATAATCATTTGTGTATTTCATATAATCATCTTTTTTTTTGGTTCAGTGTATTCCGAGTCAACAAAAGTTTACTTTTTCGCTCTTATAATAATTGCCCACAAGTAGTGTTAAACCACCACAAACCTTCTGAGTTTCAGTAGTGCTAATCGTAATAACGCATATTTCGCATCCGTGGACTGTTTTTATCCGTCCCATAAAACATATAGTGCGCTAGTGATAAAAAGTTTTCATCTCATACAGCTGCTATTCTTGCCACGTTTATCGAAGTTGATAGCACTCACAGTCTCTCTCGGGTACTCATATTTTTGACATTTACCTTACGCCGCTACCAACACTATGGTGAAAAGCAAATGCGACGCAGTTGTTTGTTTTGGTTCCTCTAGCACCCGAGGCACCAAAATAGTTTGCCGATTTTGCTTCAAAAGTTTCCACGTAAAGTGCGTTAACTTAAATAACTCGCTAGCTAAATCCATTCGGGAATGCCCAGGAATTTTCTGGCTGTGCCCCCCGTGCCGTGAAATCTCCAGTCGCAACGAGTTATTTGATGAGGCTATACAATTAACTCTCCAACGCACTACTTCAGCTCTGAAGATCATCGGTACTTTGACGGACACCATGCAGTCTTTTTGCAGAATGTATTCAAATGTTTGCACTAGATCCGGCTGCTTTCATCGGTTGAAGGAACCAACCGAACGTTATGTAAACGACAGCACTCCATTTCTCGAACGTCTGGATGATCTTCAGCTTAACCTAACTAACCTTTTTGAATCCATACTGGAAGATACCAATAAACGGCCTCGAACCAGCAGCACCAGCAGACCATCTTTATCGCAGCCGGACAAAATTCCGAGAGTCGACGCTTCAATGTCAAACATATCCACTTCAAATTCTATAATACCGCTCGTTTCAGATACGAATAATAACAATCGTTCGACCAATCTCATAACCTTCCCCGGTGATGATAATGCCACTGTGATCACCACACCTATGCTACCAGGTGACAGCATCGCGACTCAAAACGTCAATCTTCCGTCGCCGTCATTTCGAACTACAACTAACAACTATACCAATGACATCGATCCGCCTCCACTTCCAACTTCTACTGAAGTGGAATCAGCACCGTCAACCACCATTGCCGATACAACTCATCTCCCAAATGCTCAAACTAACTATTCAATACCGACTTCTATGACCTCTACCGCTGGCACTGTCAATATATATCCGTTGCTACCACGAACCAACACTGCTACTACCATTAGTACAAATTCGACAAGCATCTGTAACACAATCACTCTGCAGTCAATTCCGGTTACATCTGCTGTTTGTTGGCCCGCTGCTTCAGACAACGCTGTAAGTAAATCTCACGACTACGGACTTACCACACGACACCGTTTTATTTCGTCGCAAGCAAACAACACGAACATCAATGCTTCATACACTACAGTACCATTGAATAATGCTAGACAGGTTTCGGTTATTTCCAACATTCCATATGTTGTTCCAACCCAGTTCCAAATTGTCCCTACTAGTAATCAACAGGTAATAACTAATTGTACACCTCGCATGCAATCCATTATCAATAGCAAAGCTACAGTCAATACGCAAAATACTACCCTTCTGGTAGCCCCCCTGACAAATCAGATTCCTAGCAACACTAGCAATAGAAATTGCTACTATCTAACCACATTTTTACCTAGCGAAACAGAAGAAAATATTACCAACTACGTTCAATCTAAAACTAATTGTAATCGTAGCCACATTGTTTGCATCAAGCTTGTTAGGCAGTACCAGGACAGACCGCTATCTTTCATTTCGTTCAAATTAAGTGTTCCGCAAGCTTTTGAGCAAAATATTACGTCACCTAATTTTTGGCCGAATGGAGTGACAATCACCTCTTTTTTAGAGCGCAAGCCAGAACAGAGAACAGAATCAGCTATACGACCACAACCGATATCCCTACGCCGATCGAGCCCCTCTCGTCCCCTGCCCCAAAGATTGCTAAATTATCACAGGACCAGCAGGCAAAATCAATCACCTCGTTTGTTTCCAGACGCTACACGTCTCACTCGTCTAACCCCTCACCCCCGCACACCCTTGTTGTACCCTCTGTCGCCGACACCGTTTCATGCATTAACAGAGACACTACTATCAGAATATTGGGGGAATGAACCGTTCTCTCGTGGACTACTATCTGGCCTGTTGTGATGCTGCGTATGATATCTATGCTTTTCCCGAAACCTGGTTAAATGATAACACGTTAACCAGGCAGATTTTCAGCAATTCCTACTCCGTATACCGACTTGATCGCAACGACGAAAACAGTTTGAAAAAGAGCGGCGGTGCTTTACTTTCCGCCTGATCGCGTGAATGATTTGAATCTGATCGAACAACACTTAAGTTCTCTTTCATTGATAAGCGATAAATTGAGCTTAAATGACAAAATTATGATCTTAGGTGATTTCAACCAACCTGGTATTAAATGGACTCGCAGTTCTAGTAAATATCTTTATCCGGATGCTTCATGTTCTTCTAAAACTCATACTACATTACGACTCCTGGACGATTACAGCACCGCAGGTTTAGTTCAGCTAAATGATAACTATAATAGCAATAATCGCCTTCTGGATCTTTGCTTCGCCAGTTATGAATTGTCGAGTACTTGTTCCATATCCATCGCTCCTTCGCCACTGGTTAAAATGTGTCGTCATCACCCTCCTCTCCAAATCACTATACCTGCATAAATGCCAACCGTTTTTAATAACGTTTCTGAAGGCACATATTACGATTTCAAGAGAGGAAATTTCGAGGCAATGAATCAGTTTTTGCTGTCGCTAGACTGGAGAAGCCTGTTTACTAATGGCGATTGCAATTCCATTGCTATGTTATGGTCCAATATAGTTTCGTATGCTATCGATCAAGCTAAGTTTTTTCTGATGTACTGTATCAACTCTCGTGTTATATTCAAGTTAGAGATCCTATGGCCAGTCGCATGCCCGAATTTCCGTTCTTAGTAAGAAATCCTCCTCCCGAAATAAGAGTTCGGCTAGTGCACCCCTCATGGTCGACGAATAATACGTCTGCGGACGAGGAATGGCCTCAACACTCAGAAAGGCCTCCAGATACCTATGTTCTATTCCGGCACCCGTGAATTTACTTGGAATCTTTATTTTGTTCTGCTTAATAATATAATAATAATAACATGATACTAAATGATACTGTTTGTGTCGTTTCCTTCTCTAGTTTACCCTAAGATAGAGTACTTTGCCGAGCTTTAATATTGATGAAGTTATATTCACAAGAAGACACTTAAAATTGGCGCAACAGCGTGACGTTATTGGCATATCGATGGCATACGTTAAAGAATTGACAATTGAAATTGCAATAGAAAATGACCGATCGCAAATGAAAAGATGTTTGAGAGCTAGATTGAGAGTAGAGAAGGAGGAAGGAAATGGTTCAGATTGAATTGTGTAAAAAAAATAGAGGAAATAGTGCTTGCGGGAAAAGAGTGATAGAGTAACCCCCCCCCCCGTCCCCCCGCGCTTGCAAAGTCCGTCTACTTCACCTCGGTGCAAGGGCACAATTAACCTTACAATATGTACCCGATCGCATAAAAGACGATTTTGTTTCGATATTTACGATTATGACTGATCACCTCTATTATTTTTATTACAAGGCGGTTACTTTCCAATCTTCGGACAGTTCGGATGAAGAAGATGGTGAGTGTCAAGAAGATACTATTCCGTCTTTAGCCGAAATCCTCGCACAAACACCATAGGATTCGGGAAAGTTAGAAGTAGGTGTGAAAAGCCGAAGAGCTGATACAATCACTGATCTAGAGTATCGTTTGCAAGAATACCAGGTCTGTAGAACTGAACCTAAAGAGAAACAAGTTCAAATATAAGAATGTAGAGTGTCTCTTTTACCAGCCTCAACAGTTTTCTCATCAAATACATGGCCATATGGGAAATCAACTGTCACTAGTAATCAATGGAGTTTTAGCAATCCCATTTCCCTCGGTGTCTTGGAACCACTAACTCATTTCAACTAGTGGTTACGTTCCGACCAATTCTTTCAATCAACCAGTATCTTCAGTATCAATTCAGCCATCGTTATTTAATATTACAAACATATCGGCAACATACCACCCAGGCGGAGGTAATGCATTTGTAAATTGGGGAAACTCTACGGCAACCGTACCGCCTCACTTTGGTGAATTAACAACATCTGACTCAAGACCTGGCGGACAAATAAATCCATGGAGTTTCCAATCGCAAATACCCTCACAACACACCCTTGCAGTATACTTGAATGAGTTTCTGTTCAAAGTTAAAAATTTAGCACTTTCTGAACGAGTTTCTAGTGCAGTACTATTTGATTCCGCCCTACATTTATTCACAGGGCCGGCATTGAACTGGTACCATTCGGTGAGGTCCACTGGTCGGCTCTACAACTGGGATCATTTAGTTACGGTATGCCTTCGTGCACCCGTACCTCGACAACATGATATACCTAGATAAAAGTGTATATGCGTAAACAACAACGAAATGAATCTTTCCTGCCATATTACTATGATATGGAAAAACTGTTTCCGATCTATGAGTGGAGAAATTTCGGTAGATGAAAAATTGAAAATAGTCAATCAAAATATGCGCAGTGATTATCGCAAACAATTAACATTTTTACCTATTTACGAACTTCCATCTCTAATCGCTGCAGGAAGAAAAGTCGATGCAAATAACTTTTCCCTGTATGATAAATTGTTTGATGAAAGAATTAGTACTGTGGCGGCATTTCAAGAAAAGAAAGCGGAAGCTAAGAGAACACCAACAGGAGTTAGTAATAATTCCTCCAATCAAAATTTTAGGAAATCTCAAAATTTAAATAATTTACGAAACTCTAACAATCCCCGTGCTATTCAAAACATTGGTCAATCTCAGGTTTTCAGAAGAATAACACGAGTAACCCCCATAATAGCGCGGGTCACACTACACATGATACCGCGGGAAAGTGTACAACAAGAAGGTTGTCGAATACACCTTCAGCCCTGGAGAAGTTGATTGGTTCTTACAGACCTCTTGAAATGCATACATGTTATAATTGAAGAAAACTAAATCATCAACATGAAGATTGTCCCGACTAAAAGAGAGTTTTTTTGTTTAATTTGTGGGTTCAGAGGTTTTGAAAAAGTTAACAGTTAACACCTATCCGAACAAATGGTTTAAGCGCCACCTATTTCGAGGGCCAGTTGTCATGCCTAGGGTTGCCCGACCAGAAACATAGCCTCAGGGCGGGTCGATATAATAGAGTTTAGGGGAACGATCTGGCAAACACAACCGATCCGAAAGGTACTCAGTTCAACCCTTAACTATACCGTGACAAAACCACAGAAATTCGTTTCTCTATCCAGATAACCTAAGAACACCAACTTGCGCGTATCATCACTGGAGGAAATCGTCCACCCAGAACCCTAAACCGTATCCGAAACGCGAGTGTTGGGACTAAGATTCCCAAGTAGTCCAACTCGGAGTAAACCACAAAAACTACAAGGATCAGCCCCATAGGGTTGTTCGAGCCATTGATGTGGAACAAGGTAACCAAAATTTCTAATGAACGACATTTTTAATCAATCGTCACACTTTTGAATCCGCAATTGCACAAGAGTCTGCTTAGATTGATCTTCATTAGGAAGCAACACCGAACACGTGAACTCAGAATATAGACTCTGTTTGTTTAGATTTGTATTTGTTTTGTAGCCGACGAAATTACATCAATATCCCAAATGTATGCAATTACACGTCTGTACATACTTGCGATACTAGGATTTTGATATTTAAGCTTCTGTTCACCAAGCTTGTGTTCAAGTTTTGTATGCAAGCAGTTATTTTTATAGCATTAAGTTTCTCTACCATTCTGCGATTTCGGTTGAAGCGATAAACTTTTTCTCATTATCAATCGAGTTCCTCTTCCACTGTCTAGATGGAAATGGATTAGACCTTTTCCCTTAAACCCTTAAATCCTCAGAATGCCGAATTTCAGTGTTAGTTAACCGGAAGTACGTAATTTTACCGAAGTAAGATTCTATTTTTTCGAAAACCGAACTTCTTGGACAATAGTTTTAAGATTCGTTAGCTCATTCCCTTCCGAATCTTATGCATTCAACCATCTCGCGCCAATACCCTTTTTGCGTTCAAATCGTTATCTGGCGAACATTGATATGACTACGCCAAAGAGGACTCTTCGGAGGCTGAAACCTCACCATTCGTATTGGTTTTGCAATATAGTGATCGGTTATATAAGGAAGAGAAAAAGTTTGTATGCGCAAAGAAATGGGGATTAGCCGGCGGTATTCATTCTCCATCTGATTAGAGATGCTTAACTTTTTACACGGAAGGGAGTTATTTCAAGCGGCGGCTGACTTTTTTGAATAATTACAAACGTAATACAAGACGGATCAAAGTCGCGGTTCGTCTACTCCAACTACTCGCGCATGAATCTTGATCAAATATGTACGCCCTCCCAGAAGAAGTAAACCAGATTACACTATCTAGTAGAGACGATAACCGTCCATATGTTCATCTTAAACAGAATGGTATCCCTACTTCTGCTTTACTGGACAGTGGGAGCCAGTCCACTTTAATAATTTAAACAACTTATAACAAATTAAAGTCTAAGTTACGACCTCTGGACCACCCGATCGTATTGAAGATAGCCAGTGGTGAAGTTTTAGACATTACAGGGCTGCTTTACATACCTTTCACGCTAAACGGTCAGACGAAAATTGTCAAAACGCTAGTGGTACCTCAACTTGCAGTAAATTGCTTGTATGGAATGGATTTTTGGTACAAATTTAACATCGTTCCTAAAATCGAGTATACCGCATTCTCCAAAGATTTGGAATCTGCTAAAACGCCTCAGGATTCAACCTTGAGTCCGGCAGAGCAGGTGAGAATTTACCATATCAAGCAAACGTTTAAAGTTGCTGAGCCAGGTCGAATTTCTGCCATATGGTATTGAATTGAAATTGGAATGGCTAGGTTAACCGGCCGTCCGACAATTTCCATATGTGATGTCTCCTAAAGTGCAAGGAATCGTCTCTCAAGAACTAGATCGCATGGTTAAGTTAGGAATAATAGAGCGTACAAATTCCGATTGGGCTCTGAATGCAGTTCCTAAAACTCAATGGAAACATTCGACTGTGCCTAGACGCTCGGAAAATCAACGAGAGAACCGTTCGAGATTCCTACCCTTTCCCCATTCAGGACGAATACTTAGCAAACTAGTCTAGTGCCTCTCGACCAAAGACCTGTCAGAGGCATTCCTTGAAATACCCTTGGAAGTAAGGTCGCGCAAGTATACATCGTTCTGTGTGCAGGGTAAAGGGCTGTTCCGGTTCAATCACCTTCCCTTTGGATTGATAAACACTTCAGCGACTTTATCTCGTTTAATGGATCATGCGTTGGGATTTGGTGAACTGGAACCGAACATTTTCGTTCACTTAGACGACATAGTCATTGTGACGGAAACGTTCGAGGAGCATGTACGGTTACTTTCAGAAGTTTCGCAGCGTCTCAGACAAGCCAATCTAGCCATTAACTTGGAAAAGTCACGGTTCGGAGTATCAGAACTTCCATTTTTAGGGTATCTTCTGTCGACAACTGGACTGCGTCCTAACCCTGAAAAAATCCGTCCGATCGTGGAATACGAACGACCGGTAACCATAACCAATCTAAGAAGGCTTATTGGAATGACAAATTACTACAGGCGCTTTATTCTAGATTTTAGTGGGATCATATCACCCTTAAAAGGAATTACTTTAAACAAAAAACAAAGTAAGCCAATGGTCTGAAGAGGCCGAGAACACTTTTACCGTCATTAAGGAGCGCCTGACCACAGCACCGGTTTTGAAAAGTCCTCACTTTAATCGAGAGTTCATAATCCAAATCACCATCCGGCAAAGAAAGAAGCGTTAGCGGCCTTGTTAGCCATCGAAGAATTTCGAGTATATATGGAATGCAGTTATTTCACATTAGTGACTGACTTAAGTGCTCTCACTCATATACTTACCACTTCCTGGAAAGTGGGATCACGTTGTAGTCGGTGGAGTTTGAAATTGCAGCATTACATGACAATCGTTTATCGCAAAGGTAAAGAAAATGTTGTAGCGGACCCATTGTCACAAAGCGTTGTTACAGTTTCAAAATCCACCGAATCCACGTGATACACCTCCCTAAGACATAAAGTTCAGAAAAAACCAGATGATTATATCGATTTTCGCGTTGTGGATAATCAAATTTACAAGTTCGTATCCGCGGGAAACGCTCCCACTGACGGACGCTATGAGTGGAAATTAATTGCACCACCCGAGATTCGTTTAAACGTAATCAAATCTAATCATGACGAATCTATGCATCTCGGCTACGATAAATCTCTTGCCCGAATCCGATATTATTGGCAAAAAATGGCTAAATAAATTAAGCAATATGTGCAAAACTGCGAGACATGCAAGGAGGTAAAAAGGCCGTCCAGTCCGGTCACACCTCCCATGGAAGAAATGCGAGTGTCTGACCATCCGTGACAGATCATTTCTGCTGATTTAGTTGGGCCTTTGCTACGTAGTAAGGAAGGTATCATCAATCACCAATATCTTCTCGTAGTCTCTGATATTTTCAGTAAAAAAAGCACTTCTACAACCCTGACACGTCTTGATAGCGCTAAACTTTGTGCACTACTGGCAGAAACTTGGTTTTATAAAAAAATCCGTTCCAGAGGTAATTATTACCGATAATGGTGCAAGTCTTTTATCCCGAGAAATTTCACATACGACTTTGTTTGAATTCACGTTACCACTCCCAAGCTAACCCGGTGGAACGCGTCAACAGAACTGTAAATGTTTGCATCCGTACCTACGCATGGAATGATCAACGATTATGCGACACGCGGCTGACCGAGACAGAAGTGATTCTAAACAACAGCGTTCATAGTTCGAGCAATTCCACTCCCTATTACGTTACCCACGGACATGAGATGTTCATGAATGGGGAAGATCATCGCCAAGCTAAGCAAAAAATCAACATCTCCACGGTAGAAGTAAAGAAAGCGAAAATAAATCTCTTTGGTGCAATCTATGACCAAGTGAAAAACAATTTAGTTGAGGCTCATAATACTTGCCGTAAACAATAAAATACAATGTCATATTAAGATCTCTACGCTCAAGACCTAAAGGCTCATCATCACCCATATATTAATTAGGTTAGGTTACTTCGCTGAATTAGCATTTTCATCCATTGAACTGGATGTTTGTAAACACGGATATCTATTCAAAATAATCCTTTCAAGATTAAACCATCGAAGAGAAATACCATTAGTCCATTCGACCCCTACGAGAGTAATGTATCACCTGTCTCTAAACAGGAATAGATTCAGTTAAGAATCGAAAAAAATTATTTTGAAGAATACCACAGTATTATAGTATGATTGATATGAGAAAGGCATCATTACACCACTAGGTGGATTAAAACAGGTTTTTTCTTCTCTTTTAGTTTTTGTTTCTTGTAATTTTTATTCGAAATGATATTTAACCCTTCCGAATAGGAGTTTTCCGCCGTGGACGACTCATTGTCAAATAGGTTATTCATGGATGTATTGTCTAGCCCGTTCTTAATATTATCGACTGACTTAAGCGAGTCGGAAAATTCTATCATTGAAATCCAGTAATAGTTGTTCAAGTTTTTTCTTTCCACTAACCTTCTCTTTTGCTTCCATCCTGATTCTTTCTTCCACTGCTCTTTCCCTTTCTCTACGTTGTTTTTCTTGCTCTGCAGTCTGGGCTACAAAAGCTTTAAAGTGCCTTATCAATTCTGTTGATATTTCCTTGCTACTCTGATCAATTTCTGATAATTCTTCTAGTAATTCCTTAGATCGATTAGCTGATGTATCTGTTTCAGAATTATTAGTTACTATATTTTTTTTCTTTCCTTCCTCTTGCTTCCACTGTCCCCTCCTCTATTTCCGTATCTTTCCCACCAACCGTTTTATTTAAAATATCGATTTCTGTTCTGACTTCTTCTATAGCTTTACTTAAGTCGTTTTCTAGCTGACTAGAATTCTCGCCACCATGTTTGTAATGAATCGAACTGTTTGGGAAATGCTTTTTAAACGTCTGGATAATTTGCTGACTTATATTAATGATTTCAAACGAGTGTCTACGAGCTTCGGGAGCTCGGGAGAGTAGAAAAATCCTTATTCTATAATAAATCAATCTCGTATGTAGCTTTTCTCGTTGCCGAGCATCTGTCTTCGGATTATCTAATAATCCGCTAATTATCATGGCTTTAGAATATATGATCGCAATTTCTCCTGCTACTTCTTTCCAAGTTGGTGAGTATGTCACTGTGAAAGTGTCAATATTTCTTTCTTCCCCCATTTTATCTTTTAGTTTTCTTCGCTTTATACTCTCATGTTCGCCTGGTGTACAAGCTATGCCTCTGATTAATAATTCATGCTCCACTTCATCTATTGATAGATGAGCGACATTTAAGTTTTTGTATAATGAATGCAAGTCCATGTTAACTGATAATCAATAAATAAGTTCTTTATGAAAAATTTTCAGTGGTAAGTATTTTTGAAAAGGTACTCGTTTGAATAAAGCTTGGTTAATTGCGCATTGTTTAAATTATTCTGGAGAATCAAGACCCATTAACAGGGCTTGTATTGTGAATCCTCAAACGAACGAAGCAACAAAAAAACATCTGCTGTAAACTCTTTGCTTGACATAGCTGAATTAGAGACCTATATTAGAGAGAAACTGAATGCGTGAGAGTATATGCTACTGAGCAGATCAATTCCCTTGCCTATAGTAAATTGCCTATGCTCTCAGTCTCAGTTAACACATGAACTAAGCAATCCATGGCAATGTAATGAAATGTAGGATTCGCTCTCGTTAGTATTGTATGAGAAAGAAGGCCTTGCTTCACGGCGTGCTACATGACGCGAAGCAAAGTCAAAAAGGCAATGCTTACGGTGTTGTCACAGTGTACGTTTAACTTAATTATTTTTGAACATAATGTTCGCATTCTAAGACCAAATTTGATCACATTTCAAACATACTTTAAACATTTTATAGCAGAAATTTTGCATTTGAGCCCGTTTTCAGAACGATCAATTTGTTTCTTGGGAGTTTACACTGTGTACACATCCTAGAAACATTAAAAGCAATGTTCTTTAACCGTTGTGCACTCGAAAAAAAAACACCTTTAACCACCCGAATGGGTACCCGGGTACCCATTTTTTTAAATCGCTGTAAGTTGAGCATTTTTCAACCGATTGAAGTAATTTTAGCACTGTTGGATTCAGGAACTTAAGCTCTTTGGGATTGGTACCCATAAAGATGGACATGGTGCTCCTGGTTCCCAGGAACCCGGATATCCTACGGCCTTTCTCAAATAGCTGGTTTGGAAAAGTTTCAAATTAGTAAATGACATTTATGGTGGAAAACACAAGTGTCGGAACATTCTACGGAAATCCGGATTAACGGGAACCAGAAGAACCTACTACAGCAATATACACGGCCATCGAAAAGTGGATAAATTTCTGAATTTACCCGTACTGAAAAAATTCAAATCGGATGGAATTTGCCTTAGTTACAAGCATTTTTATTTGTGGGTACCCGGGTACCCATTCGGGTGTTTACGTAATAAAAAAAATTTGAGCCCCCCCATTCGACCCCCCTTACTGTAAAATGAAAAGTCAAAGCATGAGAAGTTATGGTCCAACTAGTTCTTGGAATTGACCGAATTGCAGAATCTTAGTTTAAACCTAACTCAGAAATTTCTTATTTTGAAATTCGAAAAGGTACCCGGGTACCCATTCGAGTGCATAAGGGTTAATAAGATTGTGTTACTGTGAGTAACGATAACCCAACTGGCGGTTATGGAGTGATAGTCATGTACGTCACACTTCGGACGCGAAGCTAGATCGATTTGGAATACGATGATCGGAATATTAATGCGGAACTCTACCCGATTAGAACATTGAGATTAAGACGTTGCACTCATTTAATACACATCGATGAAAATTATAGTAATAAGTTCGCTGATAGATATATTAGTTAGGTAAACACAGATAAGGATACTGTTGATTGGGTTAGAATAAATGATAAGTGTGAGTATGATAGATGGATAGATTAAAAAAAATCAGTGGCAGATAACACCTATGATACAGGTTTCGGTTTTGTTTTGATCCCATCGTCCTGTAACGAATACTGAGAGAGTGTTTTAAATGATCTGGTCGTCTCATTTCGCAGGAAAGTGGAGGTTTGAGGCGAGCTTACAGTCTCGCCTAGGGTGAATCTGGACAGAGAAGAGATCTGGCAGCGAGTCGGTGGATTTTTGCGTATGCTGTGTAATTGATATGCTAGAACGTTCTCGAGGAGATTAGAGTAATCCGATATGAAAATTTGACAAAAAAAAACATTCGTTTTTTTATCCCGGCCCGGGGTGTATTGTAACCATTGCACAGTGGTCCGGATCCAAAATTTAGGGGATAAAAACATTTGTGGCTTAGCCTTATACTTTAAAGCTATGATGTCTTCAGAACAAATTATCGGTGAAAGATAAGCCATATTTTGAAGCATATGGTATTAGGGTGGATTAGGATTTTTTGCTCTAGCTTTCTTATTTTTCACTTCTCGTTTTTGGTGTCTTTGAATATCTTTTAGAGTTTGTTGGAACTAATTTTCAAAAACAGATCATTTTTAAACTGCTATATCTAACATTGGAGCAAATAAAAAAAATCTGTTTCTTTCATTTGATAGAAAATACTTTCGAGCATGTTTATAAATGGTGGAGGAGATATTTTTTTAAATTTTTTAAATTGTGTTCAAACATTGGGTATTTTCTATGAAAAATGCTCTTTCACTAGTGTGACGGGATTGTGGTTCCTCGAGCGCGATTTTTTAGTGTGCGACTACCAGTAAATCGTTTTAAAGTGAAGGAAGAGGTGGGATTTAGTGAAGTGAGGTCACCAGGACCATAAAAGAGCGACTATATGCATCGGCAGTAAACGTGTCGAAAAGTTTGAGATCCTATAGTCAGTCGCATACCCGAATTTCCGTTCTTAGTAAGAAATCCCCCTCCCGAAATAAAAGTTCGGTTAGTGCACCGCAAAATCTAGTGTCCGCTCGAGTACGCCTGATCGTACATCAACACACGATCCCGGTTCCCGTCGAATGATCATCGCAGAATTTTCTAAAATAGTTTCAATGTGAGTTCTGCGTTCCAATCAATTTGATCTATGATAGTTATATACAAAACTAATTGTAATAATTACGTTGAAAAGTCTGAATGTTACCGGAAGATGATCTGAGTCAAAGTCAGCATGTGTAGTCGGTTCACTACAAATGTGACTTTGATCTGTTAGAACCAGATCAATTGTAGAGGGATTTTTCATGGAAGAGAAACAAGTCGGATTACTGGGATGAACAACTCTGAAGTAACCAGCAGAGAGATTATTATGAAGTATTTTACCATTACTGTTATTCTTCCTACAACTAAACTGGACATGCTTTGCATTTTAGTCCTCTATAAAACTTTCGGTCGATATCTTGTGAGTTTTTGCAAATCGCCTTTGAAGAAATTTAATTGTTTCGGTGCATTTATATAACGAATATGCTCCAGCGATGAAATAAATTCCATGTATGGTTTCGATTCCCAAGTTTTCAATAACTTTAGTATTGAAAGAAAGTAAAATTCGATGTTTAATTTTCCGTTGGACAAAAATGGCAACTGCACCACCAATTCCAGTGAACCTGTCAAATCGATGAACTACATAATTTG
This sequence comes from Malaya genurostris, assembly GCF_030247185.1. Classification (NCBI taxonomy): domain Eukaryota; kingdom Metazoa; phylum Arthropoda; class Insecta; order Diptera; family Culicidae; genus Malaya; species Malaya genurostris. The sequence goes on from NC_080572.1 coordinate 130,963,268, forward strand.
GATTGCTTTTCAATAGGACAGTTGGTTTAAGAAATGTTTCTGTCACAATGTCAATATGAATGTTGTGAACTTTGAGAAGATTTTAAAATTCATCTTCACTCGATATTGAAGATCAAGCATTTCAATTTAAAATATTCAAATAAATAAACTGACCATGGATAGCAAGTTTCTTTGTAGGTCACATGTGGACAAAATAGTGTTAAAATGCAACATTTTATTGAGATCTCTCTGCTCATTAATTAACAGCAAATCTAAATTATCACCTCAAGACAAACTAGCAATTTATAGACAAATTTAGTTTATTCAGTCATTGAGTATGCAGTTTCAGTTTGGATAAATTGGGCAAAATGTCACAAAAACAAACGCCAAGTCGTTCAAAACATTCAAACATTCAAACTTCTTATGTACATACAATTGCTGAATAAGAAACAATCGAGTAGAAATTTGAAAACACACACAATAAGTTCAAAACTAAATGTTAAAATTCTGAACATGCCGTTATTAGAGCGCTTTACAGCTAGAGTTAGGTTAAGTTAGCTTAAGTTAAGTAGATAAAAAGGCGGGAGGGTAATGTCAGAGACTTAACTGGATGTCGTGAATACGACAACAACTGACATGTTCCTTAACACTTTCGAATATCAATTACTTTATCAATTGTATTAATTATGCAAGTATCCCCCTTTTTCACTATTAGAATTATAAACCATGCACCTAAACTAAAGTACAGATTAGTTACATTGAACATTCTGAAACACAAATATTATGAAATAACCAGCATAGTTCTTTATAACAAAATAATGGTGCCTCTGAAAAGAACCGTTTATAAGGCGTTCGTGTTGGAGAGTGATGAGTTTATTTCGAATTCCGATGGATGCCGCTGGCTTCCGTCATTTATTTCCAGGCTGACCTGTTGTCCGTGTGTGCGATACTGATATGGATGGTGTAGGTGTAGCGTTCACAACCGATTATAATCATCCAATGGAGAAAACATTAATCCGCTGGGTTGATCATTGATACAATAAACCTGTGATATGAAAAGTATGATATAAATCTACGGCTTTCTACATTGACGAGATCAATATTAGGAGAATCTATGCTTGCTACTAAACTCAGGCATATACATTGTTAGCATATTACTAAACACATATACATATAACCTCGTGTTAGTCAATTATTTCATAGTGTGCAATAGCAATTAATAACAATAAATATTAAATTAGGATATGTTCAAATTGTGAAATATCCACAAATCCATTACGAATCAATAATAATTTTTTTTTAACAGTCAACAAAACGTGTGGCAAGCCCACCGCGCGTAATCTCTGAAAACGTTCCTGGTTTCTATGTATCGGTTTTGCCCGTTATGCTTTGTATGACGATTCATTCAACTCAAGCGGTTAAAATTTTGTGCGCATTTTTTGAGATTACATTTCACTTAAATGCAATCAAGTTATTGGCTTATCTCACACTACTAAAAATGTAATAATAAATGGCTAAACATATTACCGATGGAATGGACAGAAAATTATGTTACTGCGTTCAATACAACAGGAGTGAATTTTTAAAAGGCGCCTCATAGTAAAAAAGACGTATTCCTGTCAAACATTGAGCGTACAGAAAAAGTGCGATTCGACGGTTTCGTCACTTAAACGATTATATATCCGGAATCGAAGGTGTTAGTCATTTGATCTTTGAACGTGATCCACGCTTGCTTAAGCTTGTTGAAGTCGGTTAAGCCAACTCCTAGAGAAGTGAATGTATTGAAAAAGTGCGATTTGTCTATTACAACTTTTTCACAGTAATATTTCCGGAACCGGAAGAATCAGACATTTATTATCAAACTTGATTCACTTCAAACGGTCTTTTTTAAATGATTCTAAGCTTGTTGAAATCGGTTCAGCCATCTTCGAGAAATTCTAGCGTTTGTTTATTACGACATTCTTGCGATCATATCTCCGGAACCGACACTTCCGGTTTCGGAGATATTATCACCTTGTGATTTTGACCCGGGTCCAGAATTCAATAGTGACTTTCGAACGAATCAAAGCTTGTTGTAATCGGATGAGCTATCTCCAAAAATGTGTGCGGCTTTTCGTAATGTAACATCTACGATCATGTCTGATGAATCAAAATCGTCAACCACTTGATCTTCGACCTATATTTTGGCAACTGGAATAAATATTATATGATATGAAGCTTTTTTCTGTCATCAGCAGAGTTTGTCTTCGTAATCCTTTATATTTCTTAACCAAGTTACTAAAAATTTTAAACTAATTTACTACAATGTGAAATGTGCTATACTTTACCACTTTCGAATATTGGATATAACTGGAATAGTAGGAAAAATGTTTGTGATTTTTACTTGGTTGCTTTTTATTTGTTCTAACCTCTCCGTTTCCTTAATAAAAATGTTCTATATATTGCAAAGTTCAATGGTCTGTAGTAATAATTTTTGTGCCCCCAATATCTCATGGAACTTGCCACCCCTGCAAACAGACACTTACTATGTATAATTATAAACCAAGAGTAGTTTTAATTTACCAATATGAGGGAGAAACATTTGTGCCTGTTGTTTAAGATGGTCAATTTAGTCTTTCAATTTATAACCAAAATGCTCTCAAAATTGATATTTCTCGCATATTCCGAAATTGTTCATTCTCTGTTACAAACAAAAATTTTTGGCATGATGACAATATTTCACTTAGCTTATGAAAACTATGTATAGTTTAATAAAAGAATTGAAAAATATTCAAACAAGATCATTTTTACAACTGGCTTGCAATTCATTATAACTGGCTTGCCAGATGTTCATCGCTCTCCCACATCCATCAAGGAAGAGAGCGGCAAATTTTGAAAATAGAACCGCATTGTAAAATAAGAAGTATTTACGTCAAAACGTCTTCTACGAGTCTTACTGGTTACAGCAATAAGAAATTGGGAGATCGGAGATCTACGGGGAGAAAATAAAAATGAGGATCCCCAGTGAACGACCAAAAGCCGGGGTAAAACAAATGACATAAAAAAATGAGGAATAATATAGGATCAGGCAATGTCCAACGATTCAAATAATTATATAAATCTTCCACTGTTCAAGATATTTTAAAGCTGCAATTCCGAAATACTTATCATCAGCCATTTATTAAAATAGAATATAGCTACTTAATCACTCCCTAATTGTTTTTGTTTTCAGACATCTATATCTTCCTGTATAATTTATTATGGATACAGCGTACTCAGCTGAAATTATTAATAAATTTAGTGACATGAAGCTACACGGTAAAAATGAGTACGGAAAACGGAATCTCGATCGAATTTTAGATGTCAATACTCCTTCAGATTGCAGACCAAAATCGAACTTCACTCCTGCCATCTGCAATTTTCAAACAGCCAGAAAGATGGCACAAGATAATTTAGAACATCAACCTTTACCAGATGCTGTAATGGACATTGCTTTTCGAAAAGCTCAAGTAGCAGGATCATCCAATCCTGGCGTTGCACTAGAAGTTGGGCCATACGCTACAGGTAATTTTCTAATATAAAAATATGAAATACACCTACTTTAAAACGCTTTCAATGCTAAAGGTGTTGGGTGCAAAAACTATAAGGCTGGCCCAACAAAATGTACCAAGTATAGAGTATACAGACCAAAAACATGTGGTGTCATCCCAAAACCTCTTAGTGCTATATATTTGAATGAGAAAATACCTGATTTTATAAAACAAGAAAAGGCTTGTGCCATGGATTTAGCAATTGGATGGGACTATCGTACTAAACGTGAACCGAGTCAAGCTATCTATTTGGATGGGACAAAAGCATCAGTAGCACCACCTATTTTTGAAGTCGTGAAATCATCAAAACAGTTGAATTTACCTAACGGTTAGTAGACGAGTGAAGTATTAATTGATAATTCCAGGTAACTTTTTTTCAGTTGTTCATTCCGGTGGAGTGTTCTTCAACACCCTTGGAGAGAAAGATTTTTTTGATCGTGATATTATTCGTCAGCACAATGACTACACCAAAACTTATAATCTAGCTAATCGCTGTACGTGTAGTGATGATGCTACAGCAAATCCAACTAAGCCGAATCTCGATAATACACATGACAGTAATTCAAAACGGTCAATTAAACGAGATTTCGCAGATCTACCTGATTTGGATGAACAACGAATTAAAGATGCCCCGAGTAAATGTCATACAGCAGATAAGCAAGTATACACTCACACTATGATGACACATTCACCTATAGATAAAAAAAACGATAACAAAATTCATCGTATATGCCGTGATACGCAACAGAATGAGATCACATATAAAATACAACATGAATTCAGATGTGCTTTTAAAGTTGGAATACCCCAAAGTAATTCATCAGGAAACATTACAAGCTTTGACAGAGGAATTTCAAACAGTCATAGGAAAAATAGACCACGTAACTTCTTTGTTCCCAAACCTAGGGATCCATACATAAGAAAAAATTACGTAATAGACACATTAGCACCTCCTTTTGCTTTCTGGAAGAAAGGATCAGGTTATCCAGATTATTGGCGTCTAATTAGTGTATATCAACATGCATATAAGCCAGCGGAAAAACGTAAACACCCCTTGCTAAAAACTGTTTATCAATAGGTAGATGATGTAAATTATTGTCACTCTAAATAAAATAATATATCACTCAAGCGCCGCAATGCCAAAAACTTAATCCGATATTCAATGGAACATTATTTGTTATTTTACATATTTTCCATGTTTTGACTAAAGTTTTAGAGTATTGAAAACATATTTTCGGCTTCATTTCATTTGATTAGAGATATAAGCACGAGGGCTGCATTCGAACTATAGGATAAATCAGATTAACTGGAGGACGTGAATACGAATAAACCTGACTTGCATTTTTCACACTTCTGAATATCGTATGTGTGCGTGTTAAGTATTCGGAAAGTACAGGACAGAACATGCATGTCTTTATGGACAAGTAAGAGAAAGACATAATAAAACTGGACTGAACTTGTCTCAACGGTTAGATGACTATTCTGAATCTGTTGCTAGCCTCTATTACCACTCGTGAGCATTATGGCAGGGTTGCCAGTTTTGATGTTTGGTTGGCTACAACGTCTTCCCTCTTGCTAAAAGTAGTCCGGGTCGAACCACTGCCACCGATTTTTGGTCCGGGTGAAACGACGCGGTAAAGTCTCCACCAGGTATACCTCGGTCACTGACGCGAACGGCTGCTGTAGCTGACGATGATGACGACGATGTACTTACCAGCTCAGGTGGTGGAACACTTATGGGAGTAGAAGACAAATGTGTCGTGGTCATCGCCTGTAACGTTCGCGATTGTGCGTAACCAAAGCTTCGGTAGATCTTAGATACCAAGAAGGATATCAAGCGGTAACAATTGTAAGCGGCTGTTGGTTGACGATAAAGAACCGGTGTCTGGTAAAACAGTCTCGGTACGACCTCGTAACTAGTTAATATGTGAACTCGTCGACGAACTACGAGAACGTTGTATATGAGACATGAGACTTTCTTTGTTATAGGCGAAATTGCTGGTGATAAGCGGTTTGGTGTGGTTCTATACGTTATCAGAAAGTTTCCTGTAGATTCCTCTCCCTTCTTGATTTTTTCAACTTATCTGTTAAACTGAGGATGTAACAGGGGCCGCTGTGACTTTATTGATACCGCAGATTTAGGTAAACTCCACACTCGTAACTGAGTACCGTATCTCGCATAGAAAGGCTATGCAATCACAGTGAAAACCGACTTTTGAACCGAGGCTCAGAGCGCCGATCATCATACACCATTCGACTCAGCTCGACGAACTGAGCAAATGCCTGTGTGTATGTGTGCGTATGTATGTATGTATGTGTGTATGTGACAAATAATGTTACTCGATTTCCTCAGAGATGGCTGAACCGATTTTCACAAACTCAGATTCAAGTGAAAGGTCTTATGTGCAAAAAATTGAGAAAATAAATGCACCAAGTTTTCTCGAAGATGGCTTAGCCGATTTGAACACATTTCTTCCAAACTATTTCATTCGATAGTCATTATCAGTAGATGGCCAAACAAACTGATTTCGGTTATCCTGGTTCCCAATTTCCGATTCCGGAGGCTCAGGAAATAGAGGTCATATTTTCTCAAATTGATCTCACATACTTTTCTCACTGATGGTTTGACCAATTTTCACAAGCTTAAGTTTCAATGGAAGGTACATCCGGATACGAAATCTGGTTCCGGAATCATAGGGTAAAGTGTGTTAATTTTATACCTTCACGCAGGCGAAACAGAAAACGCGAAAAATTTCTAAATCGGTAAAAATACTACTCCAATTGGTAATCATTATCAGTAAACTGTCAACTAAACCTATTCCTGTTAATCTTTCAAGAATCGAAGAATTCTATTTTAAAGAATACCACAGTATAATATATGATAGTATGTTTGATATGAGTAAGCTATCATTACACCACTAGTTGGGTTAAAACAGGTTATTTTCAGTCGGTGTTGAACAGTCGTTCGCACCGCACGCGCATAGCTCTTGGCTCCTGAAAATTTTTTCTGGCTACCTAGAATTTCATTGATTCAAGGCTTCAGTCTTTTTCAAGGCTACCTGTATCACTAACAGTCTTTTTAAAGACCAACAATTAGTCAGCCTTTCTCAAGGCTATACAAAGAGTGATATTAGAGTGACTAAGTGATACAAAGAGTGATATTAGAGTTGCTAAGTGATACAAAGAGTGATATTAGAGTGTCTAAGAAATTAATCAGCCTTTTTTAAGGCTAGCTAAGAGTCTAATCGAAGACTACATTAGCCTAGTTAATTTAATTTAAAATTTCATTCATTTCAAAAATGCCTGCGTCCAACCGGAAAGGCAACAAGCCTAAGGCTAAAAATAATTCAATACGGAATAAACCACAATCCGTTATTCAACATTTTTCTAATAACATTCACGATCTTATAGAATCTGAATGTAAAAATAAAAGACAATGGCCGGATTTCCCTTCCGTTGATCCTATGCCGTCTAACAATATTTACGAGATTCTTCCTGAATCCGATTGTAGCGACATAGAAGAAAATTCTTCAAAAATTCCCAAAATGGACGCTTGTCGTTCTGGGAAGAAACATCAATCTATGTCACCAGTGACGGTGATGATCTCCGACTTCAAAGCATTCCGTACTGAGCTTTCTACTTTTCTCCCATGAACTTTACTTAATACACTTCAATTGAAGTAATGTAAACAATTTGAAAACTTTAGAAAAAGTACGTTTCATTTCCCACATTAAAATTCATTGGGAACATTATAAACGGCATAATCGTATTGCAAACTTAACGCAATGTCGTCGTTGCCAAGGCTTCGGCCATGGAACCAAAAATTGTCATATGGATATACGGTGTTTGAATTGTGGTAAATCGCATTCGAAAGACGTTAGTCCAATGAATGAAACCACTGCTAAATTTTCATGTTCAAATTGCAATGGAAATCATAAATCCAATTATTTGAAATGTCCTGTCAGGGAAAAAATTTTAAATGCTCGTTCGCTTAGACAACAAGTCAAATCAACGACCTTAAATTTACAGAACATACCTGAAAATCAAAAAACCGTTACAAATACCACGCCTAATTCTTCTAAGGCACTGATTTCTTCGAATTTAAAACATAAAACAGGTACGCCTGCCAATTCGTCTTCTAACGAAAACAATTTATTGACAGGTAGATCGACCCCGTCATCATCTTCTTCTAATGTCAGTTATGCTGGTATTTTAGGTAGAAATCTACCACCTATTTCTTCTAATGTAAATAATTCTAACGAAAACAATTTATTAATATGTAGACCGGCCAAATCATCTTCTTCTAATGGCAGTCTACCTACAAATATTCCTTCAAAGCCATTCGCTTCTTTAAATGAAGTCGATTTAGGCGATATAACTGAAAATAAAATGATCTACCTACAAGATCAACTTTTTCAAATGATCATCCAAATGAATTTGACTTCATTACTTTTTGAAGCATTTCAAATCGGATGGCAATTTGCAAATAATATTATAATGAATTTAAAATTTAACAGTGATGTTAAATAATTATTTGAATATTTTAAATTGGAATGCTCGATCTTTGAAATCGAGTGAAGATGAATTTTATTATATTCTCAAAGATCACAAAATCCATATTGCCATTGTGACAGAAACTTTTCTTAAACCAAATGTCAAATTGAAAAATAATCCACATTATGTGGTTCATCGATTTGACAGGTTTACTGGAATGGGTGGTGGAGTTGCCATTTTTGTCCAACGGCAAATTAAACATCGAATTTTACCTTCTTTCAATACTAAAGTTATTGAAAGCTTGGGAATCGAAGTTGAAACCATTCATGGAATTTATTTCATCGCTGGAGCATATTTGCCATTCCAATGCACCGGCGAACTATAAAATTTCTGTAAAGGCGATTTGCAAAAACTTACAAGATATCGATCGAAATCTTTCATAATAGGGGACTTAAATGCTAAGCATGTCCAGTGGAATTGTAGGCAAAATAACAGTAATGTATGTATGTATGTGTGAAGCCACCATCAGTTCAAGGCATTACCAGTGGATGCAGGTAGACTTACAGTAGATCCGAATTTGATTATCAGATAACTTTCATATTACTGCTGTTAAGAAGGCCAAAATGGGCTTTGAGGACCCGGCGCCTTCCAGCAATAACATCCGGCCATATAATAAAAGAATTCGCTGTACCAGCTTAAACCTGCCTGATGGTTTGTTTGTTAGAAGGGTGAGTCTTACTCATTTCAGACCTTCTGGGGAAAACACACAGCTTTCCCCTGTGAATCGGGTTGACATTTCACTCCTTCATCCAGTCATTCACTTGTAAGATACCCTGATGCACTCCCATCCCTCTTCCCTTACAATGTACTTGAGCATATTATTATATAATGTAACATAATACACTTTAATATAATTTTTGGCAGTATAACACAATAAAACATAATATAGTATAAAACGATGCAAAATCGTATGGTACAGTGTATCATAGTCTACTATAATATTTTATGATGAATATAATAGAATCATAATGTTATGTGACATAATATAGTAAAATATACCATAACATATTATAATATAGTTTGGTCACTATACGACACTGAATATAATATAACATTATTATGCATAAAATATAAAAATGTAATACATCACAATGCAATATAATACACTTTTAATTGTGTATTAAAAAAAATGCATTACAATACTATATAAAACAATACCAAACATTGTACCATAATATGGTATAATATAGTACAATGTAATATAATATAATACCGACGACACGACCAGACACTCCGAAGAAAAATCGGAATAAAAAGTGTTCGTGAGCGATTTACCACCAGTTACCATAAATATAGCGACCCCTTGAAAATGACAAAAACTAACTATTCGAGCAACACTGTTTAAGTTGCTATGAACTAGTTACCAAGGAGCACCAGAATAAATAAACAAACAGTTTGAAACAGTTGTGGAATAATTCCACATTTCATGGTTATTAAAAATCCTACAAAAAACAGCAAAAAATAACAATAATTCATTCGAGGGCTGAATTGTATATAAAGTTTGTCAAACGCCGATGCTTGGTGAGTGTAAATGATATTCTAATTCGTGTAAATGAATTTCTAATCGCTTTGTATTTTTAGTTCAATCTCGGAAAAAGTTCTCTGGAACCAAATACTTAGGAAGCAAAGCTAAAAACTTTAAATGAGTTGATTGAAAAGTCCCGATTGAGTATGCAAATGCAGGAAGTTCTTGGGACATATTTACTTTTAGAGAGTTATTTCATGGGAGAAAGCGTCCTGAAAGCGATAATTTTGTACAGCATTGAAACGGGCAGCAATGCTCCAGTATGTTGGATGATGTATTTTTCATTATTCGAAAATGCATTCGACGTGGAACGCAATCGCTAGACGGAGTGTGCTGTTGTTAATAACGCTGTTAGTTGCTTGGAACTAGACTTCATAAATGTTTTGAAATCACCTCTGAAATCTGGTTACCCTACCGGTTACATAGATAGCCCAATCGGCACTTCAAAGTTCAATCCAGCAAGGGCGATTACAAACTAGTGACGTTGAACAGCCACGTGAAAAAATTTTTTAAAACTCGTTTGCATCCGTGGGTTGACCAATTTATCAATCACAATCACAACCTCGCTGAGGAAGAGTTGGCATCGTATGAAGCTGGGGAAACATTTATACAATTCCTTATAGTGCAAGTCGACGCCTTATTAACGGCGTTCAAAACTGCCCTCACACCAAGAAATTATGATGGATTATGATTATTTGTTTAGTATCATTACTAGTGAAGTTACAAGTCGCCTGGTGCGAGATATCAAAAAATCTACATTCAATCGGCTTGGTGGACTAGTTTTAGTTTTTTTGCTTAGTTAAATGAATATATTCCCCCTGAAGATAACACACGAGAAGTTTTTTATTGCCTTAAACAACCAAAATCAAATTTTTAGTAATGAATAATTTGCGTTGCCGGTACGGTACGCCACTACGAATTACATTTTCGTTATGAGACAAGTACTCCAAAAGTGTCGAGAATACAACGGGCCATTGACTTCAAAGCGGCATACGACACAATCGCTATGGCAGATTATGCAGCTATGGCAGATCTCTGAAAGAATAAATTTAATATCTGCCAGCGGGCCAACTACACTCAGTGGTTTCGTTTTAAGTGAGAATCTCTTGTTTTTGTTTACATTTCTTTTGTGGTTACCAAGGCTACTGGTAACTGTTTTTCAAAATCAATAATTTACCAGCTTGTGTTGCCAGTTCCAACATTTTTCCAAGCGATTCCATTTTGACATTACCAGTTACTGAGGGGTAGCTCGATTTACGATACAGTTTTAAAAGCGAGTGGCAGGTCGTGTCGTCGATAATACCACAAAATATGACGTAATATAATATGATACAATTTAATAATATATGTGTAAAGTGAAATGTGTAGTATGGAAATGAAAATGTAGCTGATAATGATAAAGATTATAATAATGGTAACGATAATAATAATAATAATAATCATAAAAATAATACTAATAGAAACAATAGAAATACTAATAATAAAAATAATAATACTTAAATACTACAAAATTATATAATATAACATAATATAGTATAATATATTTTAATATAATATAATATAATACAATGTCATACAATATAATACATTATAAATCAATATATAAAATAACAGTTAATGTAGAGTGTCAGTTATGCTCTTCTATCTTCGCAATACTGCAGGAAGTAGAATATTTCTCTTCTTATAACAATAATAATATCCACATCTATAAAAATAATATATGTTATTATTATTGATGACGAATTAATAATAATAACAATAAATATAATAATGAAAATAATAATAAAAAACAACATAATATAGTACAATGAATTATATAATAAATAATAGAATGAATAAAATGATATGTTACGATATGCTATGATATTATATTACTTCAATTTATATGTCATTTCTCATCCTCTCATTCTGCCATCAACGCATTCCATCGACCAATTGTCACCACAGATACACGTGTAGGCATGAAACAGGAACCAGTGAGGACCAAGCTCACCTTGTGACGACCTTGATATTTAGTTAAAATTTACTTTAAAAATGATAACTTATAAGGAAAACAAATTTATATTTTAATAATACAACATAATGAATACAATATAACATAATATAATAGAATACAATATAATATAATAAAATATAATATAATATAATATAATATAATATAATATAATATAATATAATATAATATAATATAATATAATATAATATTATATGATATAATATAATATAATATAATACAATATAATATGATATAATGCAATGCAGTATAATACCATACAACATAGTATATAATAACATAAAATAGTGTACAACGATAATATGTGAAATAATATGCTATGATACAATATAACAGTTAATGTCGCAGTGTAAGTTACGCTCTAATAATAATAATAATAATAATAATAATAATAATAATAATATTAATAATAATAATAATAATGATAATAATAATAATAATAATAATAATAATAATAAAAATAATAATAATAACAATAATTATAATAATAATAATACATGATGTAATAAACAACAGAATTATATGTTGTAATATACTATGATAAACACTCCTCTTTAGGATGGGCTTCAACCTACAAGCCATTTCGCACCCTCTCATTCTGCTACTAACGCAGAAGGCGATAGCACCCAGTCGACGCCGTTCTATTGACCAAATGTCATCATAGACGCTCGGGGAGGCATGAGATAGGGACTTGTAAGGACTTAGTTATCTCACCATTTGACGACAAAGCAAAATAACAGTAATGGTAAAATACTTCATAATCAACTCTCAGCTGGTTACTTCACAGTTTTTCATCCCAGTAATCCGACTTGTTTCTCTTCCGTGAAAAACCCGTCTACAATTGATCTGGTTCTAAGGGATCAAAGTCACATCTGTAGTGAACCGATTACACATGCTGACTTTGACTCAGATCATCTTCCTGTAACATTCAGACTTTCCAACGAAGCTATAATAAATTCAATTAGTTCTCTACTCAACTATCATAGAGCTAATTGGTTGGATTACAGATCTCACATTGAAAATCATGTGGATCATGAAACTATTTTAGAAAATTCTGCGGACATCGACACAGCAATTGATAATTTGAATCATTACATTATCGAAGCTAGAAATCTTTCAGTTCCCAAAGCTCAAACTAATTCTTTCAGTTCCCAAAGCTCAAACTAAATTAAATTCTCCCAAGTGTTATCACACGATGACATTATTGTGACGAATTTTGACGAAATTAAATCAATTATTAGGAAACTCAAAAACATGAAGGCTCCTGGTAATGATGGAATTTTTAACATTCTTATTAAAAATCTTCCCGATGTTGCCTTGAGACTCCTGGTTAAAATTTTCAACAAGTCACTATTTTTTACCTGGAGCTGTAAGTGGAATGTATTCAACAGTTAGTGGAATGTAATTTCAGTTTCAATAGTGGAACAGAAAAAGTGAAACTGTTTCAACAAGTGTTTTTCATTAGCTTACTTCCCAAACAGATGGAAAAACGCTAAAGTAATTCCTATCCTCAAACCTGATAAAAATCCAGCAGAAACATCAAGTTATCGACCAATTAGCTTACTTTCTTCTATCAGTAAACATTTTGAAAAAATTATCTTGTTGAGAATGATGTCTCATATAAATGAGAATTCAATTTTTTTACCAGAGCAGTTTGGATTTCGTCATGAACATTCAACTACTCATCAACTTGTAAGAGTAACGAACATGATAAAAGCAAATAAATCTTCTGGGTTATCCACTGGAGTTGCTCTTCTAGACATAGAAAATGCATTCGACAGTGTTTGGCACAAAGGTTTAATAGCAAAAATGTCTGATTTCCAGTTTCCTATTTATTTGATCAAAATGATTCAAAATTATTTAACTGATCGTACTCTTCAGGTTAGCTATCAGAATTAAAAATCTGAATTGCTACCCGTACGAGCCGGTGTTCCGCAGGGTTCGAGCGTAGCTCCAATCTTCTATAATATTTTCACTTTTGATCTTCCAAATCTACCCGTTGGTTGTCAGCAATCGCTATTCTATGACGACACAAGTCTGTTAGCCACAGGTAGAAATCTAAGAGTGATCTGCAGTCGCCTACAAAGAAGTTTAAATATTTTCAGTGATTATCTGTCAAAATGGAAAATTACACCAAATGCAGTAAAAACGCAATTAATTATTTTTCCTCATAAGCCAAGAGCTTCTTTTCTTAAACCAAACAATAATCACATTCTCAAATTGAATGGTTTGGAATTGACATGGTCTGATCAAGCTAAATACTTAGGTTTAACGTATGACAAAAAACTCACTTTCAAGAATCACATTGAAGGAATCCAGGCCAAGTGTAATAAATATATTAAATGTTTATATCCTCTTATAAACAGAAATTCTAAGCTTTGTCTAAAAAACAAATTGTTAATTTATAAACAAATTTTCAGACCAGCCATGCTTTATGCAGTACCAATTTGGTCAAGTTGTTGTTCCACCAGGAAGAAAACGCTTCAAAGGATTCAGAATAAAATTCTGAAAATGATTTTGAAGCGTCCTCCCTGGTTTAGTAAAATGAGTTACACAGACTCACACATATAGAACCATTAGATGTAATGTCACATAATATTATAAGCAAATTCCGACAAAAATCGATGCAATCTTCAATTGAATCGATTCGCTCTCTGTATTAGTTAGTAAGTTAGTATATAAGTTCCTTTTCCCCATTACACAATACAAGTAGATTTAGAATTTTCCCTACACAAAAATGACAGAATTGCGGAAGCAAATAATGTCCTCATGGTAATAACCAAATCATATATATAATAGGGCTGAAAAGTCACCACTTGTGGCTGAACACCCAACTTAAATTTTAATAATTTAATTTTAACTCATATTCCAATAAATAGTTATTTATAAAAAAACGAGATTCTTCCTCAATCCGATTTTAGTGACATAGAAAAAAATTCTTCAAAAATTCCCAAAATGGACGCTTGTCGTTCTGGGAAGAAACAACAATCTATGCCACCAGTGACGGTGATGATTTTCGACTTCAAAGCATTCTGTACTGAGCTTTCTACTTTTCTCCCAGAAGTAAAAGTCTCAATTCAAATCGGACGAAGAGGAGAATGTCGAGTCTTGGTTGATGGATTGGAAGATTACGAAAGTCTTATCCGATATTTGTCCGAGAAACTTCATAAATTTTATTCATATGATATAAAATCAGACAGACCCTTCAAGGCTGTCTTGAAAGGCTTATCAAATGATCAAAGTACTGATGAAATTAAAAATAAACTAAAAGAATTTCTTGGTTTTGCCCCTTCACAAGTAAAACGTATAAACATGTTTTAATCCAAACATTTTTTTAAACATGTTTTAATCCACCTAGTGGTGTAATGATGCCTTTTCATGTACATATAATATTGTGGTATTCTATTCAAAATTTTTCTCTTCGATTTTTGAAAGAAACCAAGAGATTGTTTATGCATAACATACAGAATAAAACAGTGCTTTGATTGCGTAAGTCATCCTTAAGAAAATGGGTTCACTATTATATGCACCTCCGGCACAGGAACCACCAACTAACTTGACACATAAACTCTTCTCGAAAAGTGAGTGAGATCCATTTTGGTATATATGATCACTATTTCCGGTACATCCGGAACCGGAATCGATTTGTTTAGTTGCCTACTGATAATGACTATCGATTTGGGTAGTTTAGAGAACAGTATAGAAAATTTTATACGTTTTTTTGTTTCGCCGGTTTAAGTGACGGTGTACAATATTGAACACACTTTACCCTATAATTCCGGAACTGGAAGTCGGAGCCGGATGAAATTCAGGAATTCCGTATGGGACCGGAAGACCTTTCATTTGAATCTAAGTTTGTGGAAATCGGTCAAACCATCGCTGAGAAAGGTGAGTGAGAACTATTTTGGTATATATGACCACTATTTCCGGTACTTCCGGAACCGGATACCAGGAACCAGGATAGCCGCAATCGATTTGTTTAGTTGCCTACTGATAATGACTATCGATTTGTGTAGTTTTGAGAACAGTTTAAAAAATCTTATACGTTTTTTGTTTCGCGGGTTTTAGTGACGGTGTACAGTATTGAACACACTTTACCCTATAATTCCGGAACCGGAAGTCGGAGCCGGATGAAATTCAGGAATTCCGTATGGGACCGGAAGACCTTTCATTTGAATCTAAGTTTGTGGAAATCGGTCAAACCATCGCTGAGAAAGGTGAGTGAGAACTATTTTGGTAAATATGACCACTATTTCCGGTACTTCCGGAACCGGATACCAGGAACCAGGATAGCCGCAATCGATTTGTTTAGTTGCCTACTGATAATGACTATCGATTTGTGTATTTTTTTTTCGTTTTTTGTTTCGCCGGTTTAAGTGACGGTGTACAATATTGAACACACTTTACCCTTTAATTCCGGAACTGGAAGTTAATTCCGGAACTGGAAGTCGGATCCGAATGAAATTCAGGAATTCCGTATGGGACCGTAAGACCTTTCATTTGAATCTAAGTTTGTGGAAATCGGTCAAACCATCGCTGAGAAAAGTGAGTGAGATCTATTTTGGTATATATGACCACTATTTCCGGTACTTCCGGAACCGGATACCAGAAACCAAGATAGCCGGAATCGGCTTGTTTAGTTACTCACTGATAATGGCTATCGATTTGTGTAATTTTGATACCAGTTTAGAATTTTTTTACGCATTTTGTTTCGCCGGTTCAAGTGACGGTGTACAATATTGAACACACTTTACCCTATAATTCCGGAACCGGAAGTCGGATCCGGATGAAATTCAGGAATTCCGTATGGGACCACGATACCTCTCATTTGAATCTAAGTTTGTCAAAATCGGTTCAGCCATCTCCTAGAAAACCTAGTGAGATTATTTGACACATACACACACATACATACACACACATACATACACACACATACATACACACACACAGACATTGCTCAGCTCGACGAACTGAGTTGAATGGTATATAACACTTGGCACTCCGGGCCAATTTTCACTAGTCGGACGAACTGAGTTGAATGGTATATAACACTTGGCACTCCGGGCCAATTTTCACTAGTCGGTTTTTCAAGTGATTGCATAAGCTTTCTATATGAGAAAGGCAAAAAACGAATGGTACTCCTAAACCACGATCTGGAATTTCCCATGAACTTTACCTAATACACTTCAATTGAAGTGACGAAAACAACTACGTTTCATTTCCCACTTTAATTCATTGGGAACATTATAAGCGGCATAATCGTATTGCAAACTTAACCCAATATCGTCGTTGCCAAGGATTCGGCCATGGAACCAAAAATTGTCATATGGATATACGGTGCTTGAATTGTGGTAAATCGCATTCGAAAGACATTTGTCCAATGAATGAAACCACTGATAAATTTTCATGTTCAAATTGCAATGGAAACCATAAATCCAATTATTTGAAATGTCCTGTCAGGAAAAAATTTCAAACGCTCGTTCGCTTAGACAACAAGTCAAATCAACGACCTTAAATTTACAGAACATACCTAAAAATCAAAAAACCGTTACAAATGCAACGCCTAGTTCTACTTTTACACTTATTTCTTCGAATTTAAAACAAAAAATAGGTATGCCTTCCAATTCGTCTGCTAACGAAAACAATTTATTGACAGGTAGATCGACCCCGTCATCATCTTCTTCTAATGTCAGTTACGCTAGTGTAACAGGTAGAAATCTACCACTTAATTCTTCTAATTTAAATAATCAAAACACAGGAACACGCTGCAGTTCATCTTCTAACGAAAACAATTTATTAATAGGTAGATCGGCCAAATCATCTTCTTCTAATGGCAGTCTACCTACAAATATTCCTTCAATGCCATTCGCTTCTATAAATGAAGTCGATTTAGACGATATAACTGAAAATAAAATGATCTACCTACAAGATCAACTTTTCAAATGATCATCCGAATGTATTCGACTTCATCACTTTTTGAAGTATTTTAAATCGGATGGCAATTTGCAAATAATATTATAATGAATTTAAAATTTAACAGTGTTATTTAAATATTTTAAATTGGAATGTTCGATCTTTAAAATAGAGTGAAGATGAATTTTATAATTTTCTCTAAGTTAACAAAATTCATATTGCCTTTGTGACAGAAACTTTTCTTAAACCAAATGTCAGATTGAAAAGTAATCCACATTATGTGGAGGTTTACTGGAATTGGTGGTGGAGTTGCCATTGTTGTCCAACGGCAAATTAAACATCGAATTTTACCTTCTTTCAATACTAAAGTTATGGAAAGCTCGGGAATCGAAGTTGAAACCATTCATGGAATTTATTTTATCGCTGGAGCATATTTGCCATTCCAATGCCCTGGCGAACAATTGTATTTCTATAAAGGCGATTTGCAAAAAGTCACAAGATATCGACCGAAATTTTTCGTAATAGAGGACTTAAATGCTAAGCATGTCCAGTGGAATTGTAGGCAAAATAACAGTAATGTTAAAATACTTCATAATCAACTCTCAGCTGGTAACATCAGAGTTCTTCATCCCAGTAATCCGACTTGTTTCTCTTCCGTGAAAAACCCGTCTACAATTGATCTGGTTCTAACAGATCAAAGTCACATCTTTAGTGAACCGATTACACATGCTGACTTTGATTCAGATCACCTTCCTGTAACATTCAGACTTTCCAACGAAGCTATATAATTAGTTCTTTTTTTTTATTCAACAATATAATATAATTTTTTAGGCACACTGCTTAAGCTCTAAGATGCCGGCTTTTTCTAATTTTAGTTAACGACTAACATAAAACTGTAACATTGGTGTTGAAATTGTCTATTCTCGAGAATCCAGCCTACAGCTGGCAATCCGCAGTGGTTGATGAACTGAATATAGCGTGTGTCTTCCAGATGACGTTGGTAAATATTTATGCTGGCCGCATCCTTTGGTCCGTATGGGTCCGCGGAAAACACCCCCAGGCTACGAAGACCCGGCGGGTGGCCCGCATGCTGGTCATCGATTGGAGCGGTCTTCCATTGGGGTTGATTGTTATGTTACGGAAGAGAATAAAAGAGACATAGACTAGTAAATATTGTAGAAAAACGGGGTAAAAAGGGGATATGAGAACGAAATGCCTAGAAAACGACAGAGATCTAATTAGTTGACAACGAGATGGTGAAGAGACGGGGAAAGGGAGAACAGAAAAGTTAGTGGCAACAAAAAGATCTAGTTAGTTGCAATGAAGATGGTGGACAGGACGAGGGGTCGATAGAATCGGGCGGATGTTAGTGTCGAACCTGCAGTTGGAGATTATTCTTAGCCATAGTTAAAATATCGTCGAGGAATGGGAGGAACTTTCTCTGCAAGATATAATAGATTACACTTGTATACGAATGTGTTTAAGGAATTGGTATATGAGAAGCATGTATGAACTATCCCGACTCGCCAACACATCCCGAACCGGAACCTCAGGCGGTCTACCTCGGGCCCTGAGGGATTCCAGTAGCTTCGACCTGGCGTCACGATACTCTACGCACGACCACACGACATGCTCGATGTCCTGGTAACCGTCGCCACAGGTGCAGAGACTGCTCTCCACGAGCCCAATACGCCGGAGATGTGCGTTGAATGTATAATGATTTGACATGAGCCGCGACATAACACGAATGAAATCGCGACTCACGTTCATCCCCTTGAACCAAGGTTTCGTCGATACCTTAGGGATAATGGCGTGTAGCCATCGTCCCATTTCGTCATTCGTCCATGAAGTTTGCCAACTTTCGAGAGTTTTCTGACGAGAAATGCTGAAAAATTCATTGAAGCAGATTGGTCTTTCATAAATATCACCTTCTAATGCGCCCACTTTAGCCAATGAGTCTGCCTTTTCATTGCCCGGAATGGAACAATGCGAAGGGACCCAGACTAACGATATTGAATAAGACCGTTCAGATAAAGTTCTCAAATGTTCCCGTATTTTCCCCAGGAAATATGGGGGATATTTTCCTGGCTTCATTGCCCGGAGAGATTCTATTGAGCTTAGACTGTCCGTGACAATGAAGTAATGGTCTTTGGGCAAGGTTTCAATGATCTCGAGGGTGTACTGAATGGCAGCTAATTCTGCGACGTAAACTGAAGACGGATCACTGAGTTTGTACAAAGCGGTGATGTTCTGATTGAAGATACCGAAGCCTGTGGACTCGTTGATGTTTGATCCGTCAGTGTAAAACACTTTTTCACAGTTAACTGTTCTTAGTTTATTATAAAAAATATTAGGGGCCACTTGAGGGCGTATGTGATCCGGAATTCCACGAATCTCTACTCTCATGGATGTGTCGAAAAACACAGTAGAATCAGAAGTATCCAGGAAATGAGCACGGTTGGAAACAGACGAAGAAGGATTAATATTCTGAGCCATGTAATCAAAATACAAGGACATAAAACGGGTTTGAGAATTAAGCTCAACTAACCTTTCGAAGTTTTCAATCACCATCGGATTCAAGATGTCGCATCGGATTAGCAATCGATATGAGAGATCCCAGAATCGGTTTTTCAACGGTAAGTTTAATGAAATGGGTGTTCGCGGCGGATCGGAAGCAGAAGCATCCATATTCCATTACGGACAATATCGTTGTTTGGTAAAGCCTGATCAAGTCTCCTGGGTGGGCACCCCACCAAGTTCCGGTTATTGTGCAAAGAAAATTGATTCTCTGATGGCATTTTTGTTTCAGATACCTAATGTGACATCCCCAGGTGCCTTTGGAGTCGAACCAGACCCCGAGATATTTGAATGTGAAGACCTGAGCTATGTTTTCACCCCCTAGTTGAAGCTGTTGTTGTGCTGGTTCTCGCTTCCTTGAAAATACAACCAACTCAGTTTTCTCCGTAGAGAACTCGATACCCATTTGAAGAGCCCATATGGATAAGTTGGCAAGAGTATCTTGTAACGGCCCTTGCAGATCGCCAGCTTTGGGTCCTATAATAGACACAACGCTGTCGTCGGCAAGTTGTCTTAGCGTGCAAGATGTATTGATACATTTATCGATGTCGTTTACGTAAAAATTGTATAAAAGGGGGCTTAAGCATGAGCCCTGAGGAAGACCCATGTAAATGAATCGTATTGTCGACAAATCACCATGCGCGAAATACATGTATTTCTCGGACAATAGATTGTACAAAAAGTTATTCAAAATTGGTGAAAGACCATGCTGATGCAACTTCTCAGATAGGATATTTATGGAAACTGAGTCAAAAGCCCCCTTGATGTCTAGGAAAACTGATGCCATTTGTTCCTTACGAGCAAATGCCATTTGAATTTCTGTTGAGAGCAACGCAAGACAATCGTTCGTTCCTTTTCCTCTGCGGAAACCAAATTGTGTATCTGAAAGTAAGCCATTAGTCTCGACCCAATTGTCTAGACGAAACAGAATCATTTTTTCGAACAATTTCCGGATACAGGAAAGCATAGCAATCGGCCGATACGAATTGTGATCGGAGGCTGGTTTCCCTGGTTTTTGAATGGCAATAACTCTTACTTGTCTCCAGTCATGTGGGACAATATTATCCTCAAGAAGCCTATTGAATAAATTCAATAAGCGCCTTTTGGCAGAGTCAGGTAAATTTTTTAACAAGTTGAATTTGATTTTGTCGAACCCCGGAGATTTATTGTTACGCGATAAAAGCGCAAGTGAGAACTCTACCATCGAAAACGGTATTTCGTTTGCATTTGACGTCGCGGCGCGGGAGATACTCTGGTCCGGAGCAGAGTCTGGGCATACTTTTTTAGCGAAATCGAATATCCAGCGGTTAGAATATTCCTCGCTTTCGTTTGTGGTGTTTTTGTTGCGCATTCGTCGGGCTGTGTTCCAAAGAGTGCTCATCGATGTTTCTTTTGTTAATCCGTCAACAAACCGGCGCCAGTAACCGCGTTTTTTTTGCTTTAATTAAGTTCTTCATTTGCGTGTCTAACGTAGCGTAATTACGATAATTATCAGGTGTTCCATTGGCTCTAAACTGTTTGAACGCGGAGGCTCTATCAGCGTTCAGTGATGAGCACTTTTTGTCCCACCACGGATTGGGAGGACGGATGTTAGTTTTCGCGCCAGGTACACGTTTCGTCTGAGCTTGAATCGCAGTATCGAGAATCAAGCCAGCCATAAACGTGTACTCTTCCTCCGGAGGTAGTTCTTGTGTTGTTTTGAGTATCTCAGATATCGAATTTGCGTAGTCTTTCCAATCAATATTTCGTGTGAGGTCATACGAAACATTGATTGTCTCCGATGGTCTTAATCCGCAGGTGATTGAGATTACGATAGGTAGATGATCGCTACCGTGGGGATCAGGGATCATCTTCCACTTGCAATCTAACCGTAGCGATGTCGAGCAAAGGGATAAATCCAGCGCACTTGGTCTTGCTGGTGGTGCAGGGATCCGTGTCATTTCTCCCGTATTCAAGAGTGTCATATTGAAGTTGTCGCAAATATCATGGATCATAGTTGATCTGTTATCATCGTGAAGACAGCCCCATCCCGTACCGTGTGAGTTAAAGTCTCCTAAAACCAACGTCGGTGCAGGAAGGAGCTCTACGATATCACTGAGCCGCCGATGCCCAACCGAGGCTCTTGGGGGAATGTAGATGGAAGCAATGCAAAGGTCCTTGCCTTTTACTGTTATTTGACATGCGACAACTTCAATGCCTGGTATCGATGGGAGGTTAATTCGATAGAAAGAATAGCACTTTTTGATCCCCAAAAGCACTCCTCCATAGGGATCATCTCGATCCAGACGAATAATGTTAAAATCGTGGAAGTTTAGGGGTACATCAGAAGTTAGCCAAGTTTCGCACAATGCAAATGCGTCACATTTCAGATTATTCACTAGAATTTTGAAAGGATCTATTTTCGGGGTGATACTTCTACAATTCCACTGTAAAACAGTGATTGAATCCTTAACCTCAAAGGGTGACTTAGCCATCGAAGGATACGATCGCTGAAAGAAGGGGCCAATTTGCAGTCATCTGCTTCAAATATGTTTTCACTGTAGGCATGAATGCAATTAAAATGCTTTTAAGAGGGTCAGATATGTTGAAATTTTTGAAAATCCAGTCCACAATATCTGAGAACTTGATAAGCCCAGCACTGAGTTGGTTCTCAGATAGATTTTCGGGGACGCTTGGGGGGTTTGATGTCCCAGGAAGTGGTGGGAATTCTTTCGTAGAATTTAGATTTCCTAGACCAGGAGCATTTTGCTTCGGTTTTGCTTTAGCACCACTTCCTCTAGCTGTAACTTTTAGAGGCCCTTCTGAGGATATCTTCGAACCCTTACTAGGAAGCTTGTGGGAGGATATATTTCTTCTCTTTCTATAGCTTTGAGGGACAGCCGAAGATGTACCTTCCAAAGGGTCGTCATAATCACTCTCGTCATTTAACAAGCAGGCATATGGGTTCGTTATTTGTTTGGGGGGAGTGGCACTCTTCAGCATATCGGCGAAAGAGCGTTTAGAATGTTCTTTCAGAGAACGCTTCATTCTGTCACCGCGAAGTCTATACGCGGGACATGCCGAGAGGTCATGCGGACCCTCCTTACAATAGAGGCACTTTTCAGTATACTTACCGCAAGAGCCATCCGCATGTCCTCCCCCACAGTTGGCGCACCGGGGCTTATTGCAGCAATGAGAAGCTGTATGCCCCAATTGTTTACAGTTGGTACAGTTCATTACTCGCGGTACAAACAGACGAACGGGCAGACGAACCCGGTCCAAGAGGACGTAGTTGGGTAAAGCCGAGCCAGCAAAGGTAACTCGATAAGAATCTGATTGGGGATAAGATTTTGTTCCATCCCCGGCGATCGATACTGAATGCAAGCGTTTGCAATCCAGTATCTTGACATTCTTAAGTAAGGGGTCTTTAAAACAACCTGCTCCGTACTTAAGAATGTCCTCACAAGTCAGAGTCGAATCGGTTACCACGCCGTCTATTTCGACTTCACGAGCTGGTACGTACACGCGGTAGTCCCGCGTAAAGTGCTCATTTCGAACAATCTCGTTTGCCTGCTGAGAGCTGGTTAGTAAGACCCTGAGCTTGTCTGGTCGTACTTTATCTATTCTTTTTATAGTAGAATATCGCGAGGACAGGTCACGAGATATTTTCAAAGTATTCAATTTTTTGTCGTTTGATTTGGTCCGGAAATATACAGCATAAGGTCCGACCGGGAGTGCAAGCCCATCCGGATAGCTCTTAATGCGAATCTTACTGCTGTCAGCAGAGGTCTCCATCTGATCATCGGGAGGGGGAGGTTCAGAGTTGCTCATGTCCTCACGGATAGTTGTGAGGATAAAATGATGAGGAACCGATAATAGAAAGGCGGGAGAATAAACAATGAGAAGACAGTACTTATCTTGAAATCCGGCTGATCGTTCACCAAGTTCTCGCTTTTGCAGATCGGTGTATCATCGCAGATGGTGTGTAAAAATCCTCCACGAGGAAAAAAAACACAATTGTCTATAATGTTCAACGTATAACGGCACTTTTCACCAGAACACAATATACAGTGATATCACAATAGCACCCGGCACTGGCCAACTGTGCCTATTGATACTATCACTCGCTAGCACACAGAGAGAGCAAAATGACATTGAGAATGGATTAAAACGCTCGACTGGACAAATGTTAAGAGAAACGTAAATACGCATCCGATCACATCGACTGTTGATTTGGAACTGGTAATTAGTTCTATATTCAACTATCATAGAGCTAATTGGTTGAATTACAGATCTCACATGGAAAATCATGTGGATCATGAAACTATTCTTGAAAATTCTGCGGACAACGGCACAGCAATTGATAATTTGAATCATTACATTATCGAAGCTAGAAATCTTTCAGATCCCAAAGCTCAAACTAAATTAAATTCTCCTATCATCGATGACAATCTTCAACTGCTCATTCGGTTGAAGAATGTTCGTCGACGACAATATCATCGTTCTCATGATCCTACTATGAAAAACATAGTCAAGGATTTACAAAAAGAAATTAAGCATACAATCTAAAAAATTTTGAATTTTACAGGTGACTTAATCCCTCATACGATGTAATTCATAAAGACCTAATTTGTCAAATGACGGAAAATTTTATTTGTTATGACTTAATGTTAGATGAACTTGAATTTTACTGGTTTCGAATGTAACTTGCATTCTGCTAGCAGGTGCGACTGTATGAATTTAAATGTACTTTTTACCAACCAAGCAGATGTATGCTTCTGTGGCTCAGTCGACAGACGTACTTGCGATCCAATGATTCTCGGTTCAAGTCGCAGTGGTTGCTATCAGTATTCTTTTTTTATTTCACCGAATTTCATGTCATGGAATTTTAGACACAATATTAAATGTTCTTGCATGTGAATTTGCGTGAACTGCGACGCTCCATTTATGTGCATCTTATAAGATGTAAAATCACAGGGATTTTTTTAAGTGTGTAGATTTACTGTTTTGCGAAACGAAAATTTCTCTAAAGAAGTTGAACATATTAAACCATATTCTAAACCTTTTTGGAAACTTTCTAAGGTTCTTAAGAAACCTCAGAAACCAAATCCTGCTCTCAAGGAAGAAAATCAAATACAATGGCGAAAAAACTCAAAACCTTGCTCAGCAGTTTGAGAGTGCACACTTAAAAAATGTTACATCTTTATAGATGCACATAAAAGGAGCGTCGCGATTTACATACATTCACAATACAAAGCATTTAAAGATAAGTCATATCATTAACTTCACAGTTGTTTTAGCTGAAACTCACATCGACACAGACGCAAAATATATGTTTACATGTTAGTAGATGTAATATTGTGCCACCACCGAAGAAATTACGGCATACTTGAATTTACGTCAAGCGTAAATTTCATTTTTTCTAAGAGTGATGTAAACAATTTTAATTTGAACGTTGTGAATCCTATTGAAAATGAAGTCTCACTGAAATA
This sequence comes from Malaya genurostris, assembly GCF_030247185.1. NCBI lineage: Eukaryota > Metazoa > Arthropoda > Insecta > Diptera > Culicidae > Malaya > Malaya genurostris. The sequence continues at coordinate 130,988,870 of NC_080572.1, forward strand.
TGATCAAATTTCAACTCAAGTGTTATTACAAGATGACATTATTGAGACGAATTTTGAGGAAATCAATTCAATTATTAGGAAACTTAAAAACATGAAGGCTCCTGGTAATGATGGAATTTTTAATGTTCTTATTAAAAATTTTCCCGATGTTGCCTTGAGACTCCTGGTTAAAATTTTCAACAAGTGTTTTTTATTAGCTTACTTCCCAAAAAGATGGAAAAACGCTAAAGTAATTCCTATCCTCAAACCTGATAAAAACCCAGCAGAAACATCAAGTTATCGACCAGAATAATATGACTACTTTTTTTCTATCAGTAAACTTTTTGAAAACATTATCTTGTTGAGAATGATGTCTCATATAAATGAGAATTCAATTTTTTTTCCAGAGCAGTTTGGATTTCGTCATAAACATTCAACTACTCATCAACTTTCTCAGAGTAACGAACATGATAAAAGCATGTTATTATTATTAATCCGTTGATCATCGTTTTTGCCTCAATTTTTTTTCCTCTAGCACAGTTGGCGTTTCCTTACCGCTTCTTTTCTCCCAGCGGCCAGCTCCGCAAAACCATTATCACTTGTTATCTTTTCTCGGTAGCATTAAAGTGGATCTATGCTTCTTGTGCTGTATGTTTTGTTCACGAAAAATAGCTATTACCCCACAGTAAATGTTTTTTCTTCCACTTGTTACCGTCAGGCTATGTGCTGACAAATCCGATATTTACTTTTATTTATCACTATTCAAAAACTGTTTTCATGCTTTTCTTTCAGCCACATTTTACAGGTTGTTTTCTCACAACGTTATTGTATACGAAATGGTCCACTTGAGAACGATTATTAACACAAGAACGACCTTTTACTTTTTAGCGTTAATCGCGCAATGAATAATATTTTATTTCGTCCTAAAGTTTCACTGGCTACGCTCTAAACTATGACGACCGTGACTTGCGACTCTCTGAAAACTGATTGACGGACTACTATCCGTACATTATCCGAAAACTGACTGACTTGAACTCACGTGAACTGTCTACGGGACGACGCCCGAGACTTACGGATATTTTCCGCGAACTCTCTGAAACTGCCGGCTAACTCTTCCCAACTATGGGTTTTTAAGCTCCTAACATTTACTTTCGGGTGGAGCCCGAAGTCTTTAGTACAAGCTGAGCTTGCAAAAGTAGAAAGTTCATCCGACGTTTTCCCGAAGTTCTACCGAAGAGCCGAGACCACTCTCACTATGCCAGTGGCAGTGACTAGTGTCCGTGTTTTGTTTCTACATCATTGCTGCGTTGACTAATGCTTGGAAATGTCGATTACGCTGATATGAGAGTTTGCTTGATGAGTTTCCTTCACAACTTCCTACTTTTTCTACAATACTAGTAAATTCAAAGGAAAATTTGCTGAGGGCGCTGCACATGCTCCAGATGACAGACTGGATGTTTTTGATGGGGTAACGTGGCGCCATCATAACACATGTGGCTACTGTCCCAACTAAAGCAATATTCGAAAAGATCGTTAAAATGATTAAAGAATTTAATTTCAGTGTCCTGCCTGTTATACTGTGCCAAGCATTTCTTACCATTTTACAAAACATTAATTTCGAGTTATTTGTGTTTATTTCTCGCCACTAATTCTTCATCATCAATTACTTTTTTTATTTATTTAACACTATATTAAATAAGGCACCCTGCTTTAGTTCTAAGATGCAAAAGGCATTTCTTAAAAGAACTTAAGACTAGGATAATTTCTTGAAATATAACATTGTGTATTCGGTTCACGTTGTTGTGTGCTGACCGCCGAAAGTCTGGGGGATCCAGTCTCCACTTTGTGGTCGGCAGTATATCACCAAATACTGATAATATTTGCGATATGGAGAACATATTTTGCAGTGTTAATTACAACAAGAGATATTCACGATTAAGTTCTGCCTATTCTTGTATAAAGCGAATTTTGAAAAGACGTCCCATAGTAAAGTAAAATGTATTCTCGTCAAAAAGTTATAATGGTACTATTAGAATGACAAGCGAAAGACATTATCACACCACTATGTGGTTTAAGAAGAGGTTTTCTCAAATTCTAATTTGAAGTTGGGATTTGCATCAATTTTAGATACAACGAAAAGATTCGGATTAAGTTTCACAATATATGTTATAGAAAAAATACAGATATTTGTTCATTCAATTGTCTCGAGTGTAAAGCAAAGGATTTATTGATTGCATCCGGAATACGCTAGCTATAAAAGATTACGTGTGCAGAAGATAGATGGATGAAGCAATTATCTCAGCCTAACAATATTTTTTATCCCTGTCACAATTAGAACCATATTTCAGGTTCTCTTCGTTTTCTTTGTCATCTTCAACATTAAATGTATTTGGTTTAAAAACACCTCTGACACTCTCGAATGCTTTCCTAAAGCCTAGCTTAGTATAAAGACTTCGCGATGCCGTGTTTTCTGGTCTGATTACCACGAAAGGTACATAACCTCGTTGAATGACTAGTTTTGTAAGGGCTTGAGCAAGTTGAATGCCGTACCTAAAAATAAAAACAAAATATTTTCAAATCACAATTCAAAAACAAATTATCATCAATCAAATTGATGCACTGTTGACAAAAAAGAAAGAAGATTAATCAGTTTGTGTAGGTAATAAATTTATTCTTTAGTTGTAGCTGTTTGTCTTTCTCACATAGTAAGGCTATGGATCGGTTCCAACGGAAATCATTCTTAAAAGGGTGTAGCGGGGTATGCATATAAAACTGCCACAAAACAGAATTTAAATTTATATAAATTGTTCGAAAGGGTTTATGTTGGAGATGATTTTCCCAAAATTTTAACCCTTCAACTGCCATATTTGTGTGGTTATGGTGGTTCATCTGATTTTTTTTACCTTAAGGTTAAAACCTCTGTAATCGGAACAAAAAAATGTATTTCATGTAAAAATATGTTCAAAATTTTCGAATTTTTTATATTCGCTGTTATTACATAAAAAATAAATCATTTATAGGTACATTACACTGTGTTATTTTCAGATTTTTAAAAAATATGGACGGGTATAATATAAAAAAAATCAATCGAAAAACCATGCGTGTCCATCAAATTATGATCAGATGGAGACGCATGGTATTTTGTTATGAAAGCATGCACCACTCGCTTTCAGAACTATATACAAGGTCTATTCATCTTAAACTTGAGTTCAGGTAATGGGTATTGCAGTAATTAATGATGATAGAAGAATCGCATTCCTAATGTTATTTAAACACACCCGCATACCTAACACGATTTACCTAGCAATAATATAGGAATTAGTTGCATTAGTTAACATGTGTGCCAGCGGACGAGAAGGACCATTGAGGAAACCTGAATCAGAACTAATAAATTAATAAATATCTAATTTTTATTATACTGAACTGAGCAATTCCTGAAATGAGTAGACGAAAAACTGACAAAATCAGAATCAACCTTCTCCGATTTGGATGATTGCACATGGCTTCAGTATGGAAAACCATAAGTTTTGAACCGATGGAGAGGTCAATCCGACTCACGACTGATTTTTAAAAAGGGCCTATGTATTTTTGCATTTCACAAAAATTGCCTTTTTCGAATCGTTGTAACTCGAAAGCCGTTAATTGTACAAAAATGGCGTCCAGGAAGAAGTTGTAGGGAATCAATAGGGCACTCTAAAAAAATATACTCTGAAAAAAATTCATTTTTTTTTTCAATAATTTCAAAATGAACCAAAAAAAATAAATTAAAAAAAATCAGGGTTCGATTTTTTGGATATTTTTTTTATTTTAAAGCTCTTATTAAAACCTACAGATTGATGGCTATCCCATCCATGCCTTCTGAAAAATGAAGAAGTTACAGTTAAAACAGTTTATGGGTGCATGCAAATGATCAAGTTTTTCTCGTTTTAATTCGGAAACCGTTAATCGTACAAGTATGACGTCCAAGAGGAAGTTGTAGGGACTCTAAAAAAATACACTGAAAAAAAATTTGATTTTTTTTCTCTATAATTTCAAAATTAACCAAATAATTCGAATTAAGAAAAATCAGGGTTTCGATTCTTGTTGATAATTTTTTAAGGCTCTTATCAAAACCTACAGATTGATGGCTATCCCATCTTCGATATCTATCGATATATTCGAAATTTCACGCTCGCGTTGAAAGAAAATCATTTAATCAGTAGAATATTACTCTACAGGTTAAAGGCAATAAATTTGTTCATAATATTCTTTCTTCTGAAAGTAACTGTTCTTGAGATACTTGGGTACTTAATTATTGTTGAAATATACATTTCATCCGTGGTAGCGGTCAATTTGTCATTCTTGGCAATATGTGCTTGTGAATCGCTATCAGCACAAACAAAATACGGCGAGAGGATATCTCACCACAAGAAGTAAGAAGTGACGCAGAAAGCAAGCGGGGAACGCAAGCTTTCTGCGCACAATAAACAACAAGACAATAGTAGCTATCTCTCTTTGTGTGGATACGATACGCACTGCTGCTGAACTATTGTTATGATATGATCGACAGTGGCCGATCATTGTAGTATAGTTAAACATCGCATGAGTAATATGTATTATATTAAGAACTAGGCTAAGCTTGTAAATTAAGTTACCTCAATTTAACTTGAAGTGAAGTACTCTGCTTTATTTTGTTATATTCACTTCAACAAGGTTATGGGCCCAGGATTATAAGGTTCGAAGGTTATTCGGTTCCTTACATCTTGACAACCAAAATCGAAAGTTATTTGATCATTTCTAGTAGGTGGTTAACCTACGAGACAGTACAATCGAATAGATCGATTGAAGCAAACGGACAGTTTGTTTACTGTGCAAACGGGCAGTTTGCATAATCCAGCGCGGAGGTCACACTGCTGACAAGGATAACCTGATTCGTCAACCATGACTGACAACGGCAGCGAAGCAGGAGAAGGTGGATCGCGAAGAACTGGTGCCTACGAGAGGGGAACTCTCGAGCGCACTATACCATTCCATGCAGTATTCTCCTCGCTGAGGCATTTAAACGTTTTTGATGGTGACGAAGCCAATTTCACAGCCTTAAAATGGCGTCTAGAGCATCACCTGGCAAAGATGAAGCTCTCACACACACTTCTTCGTACACCGGAGGAGGAAGATTACGCGAAGGAAGTCCCTGGGGAAACTGCAGCCGAAGCCGAACAACGAAAATTGAAGCTAAAGCACAGAATAGATGAAGACGTCGACGCCATCGATGCCATTGTAATGATGGTAGACAACACTGTGCTGAACAAACTGATCGGACTGCAATACGCGAAGGAGGCGATGGACACTAGTGAGGACGTACCAAAAAGCCGGTACATCCGCGATGGTGAACATGCGGGATCGTTTGTATTCCATCAAACAGCGAAATCTTGGCAGCTTGTCAAGAATATTTGATGAATACGATCTCATCATTCGTGAACTAGAACGCATGGGATCGACACTAACAGTGGCAGAAAAGGTTCATGCATTGCTGATTGCCATACCGGAAAGGTATAGGCATGTGAAAGGTGCTCTGGTGGTATTATCCAATGAGGAGTTATGTGCGAAGCCGATATTGGAAATTAAACGGATGTTCTATGATGCTGCTGCTGGGGAAGCTGAAAGGAAAGAGATTAAAAATGTAGCATTAGCTAGCAGGAAAAAGGACGTCTCTGTCGCAAACGCCATCCGCATGACTCTCATTACACTTCGAGCAGCGGGGCCGATTTCCACAATGGGAAGCTGTGTGTCCTAGTTGTTGACAACTAGTGCAATTCATTACCCGTGGTACGAAAAGTCGTACAGGCAGACGAACCCTGTCCAGGAGAACGAATTTCGGCAAAGCCGAGCCGGAGAAGGTCACCCGATACGAGTCCGAGTGGGGATAAGACTTTGTCCCATCCGCGGCGATCGATACTGAATGCAAACGTTTGCAGTCCAGTATCTTGACATTCTTAAGCAAGGGATCTTTAAAACATCCGACCCCATGTTTGAGAATGTCCTCGCATGTCAGACTTGGATCCGTGATCACTCCGTCTATCTCGACTTCGGGAGCTGGTATGTAAACGCGGTAGTCCCGCGTAAAGTGATCGTTTCGAGCGATCTCATTAGCATGTTTCAGACTGGTCAACGAGACCCTGAGCTCAAAATTTCAAGGTTGTATATTTTGACGCCAAGTCTTTAGAAATTTTCAAAATATTAAGCGGTTTATTCTTCTCTTTGGTCCGGAAATAAACCACATAAAGGCCGGCCGAGGGTGGAGGCTCTTCGGGATACTGTTTAACCCGGTGAGTCTTACTATTTGGAGCAGATTTAGAATCTGTTTTTCCATTTTATCTTCGGGGGGCAGGGGAGTATTAAATGGACTTGCCATAGCGCGGTTGAGGTTCCGCGCAAATTATAGGGGGAGTCAAAATATAAGACGATAAAGGGACACGAAGGGAAAAAATATAATACTTAGCTAATGATCTGTAGCAACTCGGCCGCTGAGGCCAAGCGTTAGTTACAACGACCTCTGAGAATTAATATGCACACAGCACCGGTTCACGGCACCACACTAAACGTCCGTTCACTGTTCGTATTGTTTTAACACAATAACACCCGGCACTGTCTAACGGTATTTATTGTTTATACTGTATTGACCTTGAAACGGATTAGAATGGATTAACGCACAGCTGCTCTAATGCAAACTACCATCCGATCGATACGACGGTCACGAAAGGAATTAATTTTCTCAGATATGATTTGAGCAATTTCCACAAACAGGCTCAAATAAAAGTTCCCATAGTCTCATAGGTTGCTATTCAATTTTGTCCGGGTTCGACTTCCGGTTCAAGAACTAAAGTGTGTTTATTCATTTAGTGTGACGATGTATATTTTGAAAAATTCTTATTAACTTGACATAACTGTTTACAAATTGAAAGGTTATGTTAATTTATACCCAAAGAAAGCGTCTTATTTGGTTCAAGATGGAAAAAAAATTCTTCGCTGAATCTTCTCGTAATATTTTCAAAAATATAAGTAATATGAGAAAGGCATCATTACACCACTAGGTGGATTAAAAAAGGTTTTTTTTTATTTGGCTAAAATTTTACATATACATTCTTTATGGTAAAAAGAGAAAATTTGCATCATACATAACCTTAGTTTTAAGAAGGGACTAAGCAAAAATCTCTTAAAAATTTTCAATAACATGTATTTCAGAAACGAGAATATATGTGCATCCGATCGATTTGGTGTGTTCTGCAATGTTTTAGATAATTGTAAAGACTAGGTGAAAAAATTTAGTACCGTTGAAAAAATACCGTTTGATTAAAACACTTATCTCAAAAAAGGATGTTTGTTTGTTTGTTTGTTTTTATACATATTGTAGCTGAAGTTCATATTAATATACTCACAAATTTCAAGAATGGAGAAAACCCGGTGAACGACCGCAACTAGGTTAAATCCGGGTATAAATAAATGATATAAAAAAATTATGGAGAAATAATATTTGAAAAAGTTACATATTTTCAATAAAATGTTAACTTTTTAAAATCATGAAAATAATTGTTTTTTCAATTTTTATTAGAGAACACCAACTTTTGATGGAACAAAATTTTGCTATATGCTACTCGAGATACAACGGTTTGAAAAGGATAAAATTGGGATTTTTTTTTGTAACAATATTCGGATGGTTATTTGAGTTCATTAAAAATAAGCTTTTTTCCCGAAATAATTTTATTTGAGGTTGTGATACAATGTTCGGGTGTCGCATTTATTAAAGATTTTTTATTGTTTAATAATATCATATACTGCATTGTTTAATAATATGTATCCTGCCCATACTTGCATATCAGTCCCATATGGAAAATCGGCATGTCGAGAAAAAGACGATCAAAATTTTATTTCCGATTTTTTCGATTTATTGTGTTACCTAATGCTAAATCATGGTATAACATGAAATATCGGTAATACACCTTTGCTATTTCAATATTGAAACAAATGAAATTATTGAAATTTGCACTGAATGGGACTGATATGTGGGTACTTTGCATGGACAGACATGAGTTGATATTGTTTCACATTTTACTGTACAAACCCTCAACTTTTATTGCAATTTCTAAGAGTATAGTGAGGATGGATTTCATTTTTCAAGCTAACTAAAAATTGGCGAAAATCGACATGGGACTGATATGCTAGTATGGGCAGTATACTAGCATTACAAATTTAAAATCATCTAAACAATTATCTACAGAAACTTAAATGTGTGTTGTGTTCCTTGAATAGTATTTTCTTTTGAATATTGTTCATTAGGATGTTTTTTGGTATTTTCATACTCTAATGTCCCTCCTCCTTTGGCTTTTGAGCCCAATCGAATAGTTCCTTCGGATTTTATTAGGATGTTCACGTTCCTTAGCAAAACTTGTAGCCATGCGTTTTATTCTTCCACATATCACATTGTCCCTTACCATGCAAGGTTACGAAAAAATGCCTTTCAACATCTATATCAGAACTAACTTCTTTGTTTAGAGCAAATATATTTCTTCTAATCCTGTTCATTATCTCGTGATATTTCTCTATAATATATTTAACAGAACTAATTTTGATTTTGTCAATTATGGCCATGGCAATACTAGAGATTGATTCATTGAAAATATCAATATTACCTTTTTGGATGCATTCTAAAACGTTTGAGTTCATTGTCTTTATTAATGTTGCTGACATCACTTCTAATATTTCCTGACTGAATTATTTTCAGCCATGTTGGAATTTGTTGACTCTATTGGTGTTTCTGTGGTTGCGTATATTTTTTCCTGATTCTGAACATCCTTACAAGCATCTTCCTCTTCTCTACTCGATAGGTCATCGCTACTAAATAGAGCAGTTCGTTTGTTCAACTCCAAACGACAAGAATCGGAAATTCTAAATTTTTTGTTAAATAATTTTTTTCAACAAATTCAGCTAATTTGACAATATTATTTTCCGTGAGATTTCGGCAATTTTTAGAACACTTTTTAAAAAACACGTTTACGAAATTCCTGTAAACGCTATTCATATTCATTCTTCAATTCTGACTATTCATACTTCATTCTTCAATTCCGAGCTATTTCTTGTTTCTACTTGATTATCATTTGATTCGCAGTGACATTTACATGTTATACATTCTATAATCCATAACATAGAATGAATACAAGCATTTGCATTTACAACATTTTTTTACTGTTTCAAACAAATTTGCTTATATGCATGAACGTATACCATAAATCAGCTATACAATATATCGTCAAGCGTAAGGAGTATAATTTGGATGATACATGAGAAAGGTTGTTGGGCAGTTCTAATGTTACTTTTGCATGGATGAAGATTCAAAAATCATCCAAAATCGATACAAAAAAATCCCGATTTTTATTTTCGAACCGTTGTATCTCGAGCACCGTAGCATATCAACATTTCAAACTTGGCGTTTTGCCTTTCTTATATACAGGGTCCGCCATATAACTTTTTTTTAAACATGCAATAAAACACAAACGGTTCTGCCGATTTCAAAATTTATTTTTTCATATTAAAGTACAATCCTTCCGGTTAATTGTGGAATATAATTTCATTCAAATGACTGCCTCGGCTGGCCTTGCAGTACGCCATACGGTCGGTCCAGTTTTTCAGTACATTTTAGATTGTATGCAGCTTTATTTCAGCGTTGGCTGTGTGGCACGGAGCGCCGTCTTGTCGAGCGGATCCAAATGGTGTCCAAGTCTTCCTCTTCAAGTAACGGGAAGAACTATTCGCTAATCATGGCGCGGTAGCGCTCGCCATTGACCGTGGCGGCGGCTCCTGCCTCATTTTCGAAGAAAAATGTCCCAATGATGCCGCCAGACCAAAATCCGCACCAAACCGTCACTCTCTGAGGATGCATCGGTTTCTCCATGATAACGTGCGGGTTTTCCGTCCCTCAGATGCGACAATTTTGCTTATTAACATACCCGCCGAGATGATAATGAGCCTCATTCGAGAAATAACCGCTAGTTCAAATAAAAGTTAGATGGCGGACCCTGCAGAAAGGTTATGCAATCACTGTGACTTTTGAATCGAGGCCCGGACAGCTGAGTGTCATATACCATTCGACTCAGTTCGTCGAGTACGCAAAATGTATGTGTGTATGTGCGTATGTGTGTATGTAACGGTTTTTTGCACTTTTCTCGGAGATGGCTGAACCAGTTCTTACAAACTTAGATTCAAGGGTCTTGTGGACCCATACAAAATTCCTGAATATTATTAGGATCTGACTTCCGGTTCCGAAGTTATGGGGTAAAATGCGCAAAAATTGTGAAAATAAGTGCAATAACTTTTTCGGAGATGTCTGAACCGATTTTCACAAACTTAAATTCGAATGAAAGCTCTTTAAGTCCCATACTAAATTCCTGAATTTCATTTGGATCTGACTTCCGGTTTCGGAGTTATGGGGTAAAATGTGCAAAAAATTAAAATATGTGTTCTTACTTTTCTCACAGATGGCGCGACCGATTTTCACAAGCTTAGGTTCAAATGAAAGTGCAAAAAAACGTAAAAAAAATTTCTAAATCGACCTCAAATCTTCTCCAATTTCTAGTTTTTGTCAGTTGACAGCCAAACGAACCGATTTCGGTTATTTTCTCAAGAATCAAAAAAAATTATTTTGAAGAATACCACAGTATTATATATGATAGTATGATTAATATGAGAAAGGCATCATTATACCACTAGGTGGATTTAAACAGGTTTTTCATTAAATTTTGTTGAACAATTAAAAAAAAATGTTTGTCATGATTTTCAAAAATTTACATAATATTTTGAAAATATGCAACTTTTTCAAATATTATATCTCCATTCTTGAAATTTGAGAGTATTTTAATATGGACTTCAGCTACAACAGATCAAAAAATATAAAACGTGCTAAATCCACGTAGCAGTGAGATGATACTTTTTTTTCAATCCGCATATGTTTTTTTTTGCATGAGTATTCTTCGGTGCTTCAGTTCTCATAACATTATTTTAATTACCGTCGTTTTGAGCAGCCATTTGAGATATTAATCACTAATTACTCTGAAGCTGCAAATCGTATCGAATTTGAATCTAAGCGTGTGACAATCAATTGAATATTCCATGAAATGTCGAAGTAAGTTTCACTTTAGAGTTTGCGGTTATTTACGGTACTTCTAGAGCCGGTATTTAGGAACCCTCATAACCTAAAAGGATTCGTATAGACATAAATTAATATGACGAATCAATTGCAATAGTTTTGAGTCGGTTTGAATTGTAAGAACTTATTACCTGTAATTCCAGAATACAAAATAAGAATCGGATAAAATTCATTAATTTTGTATGAGACCATAAATCCTTTAATTTGTATTTTTGTTTTTGAAATTCGATTTTCCCTTTTTCGAGAAAACGATTCGATACTGGAACCGGAATTCAAAAATCTGTGTCTGTTAAGTGCACCTGATGAGCTGTATAGTTTACGTTTGATTCAAAATGTTTGAAAATCAGTGTAGACATCTTTGAGAAATCGTAGTGTGAATTAAATATTTATCTACCTTCCGAATCGAAAACTAAAAACCTCTAAAACTGATATGAGTTTTTTTGGTTATCGGTTATTTGGTTGGATATCCAAATCTGCAAACCCGATAATTTATGTGAAATGGACACTTTTATACTAATCACCATGTATCCCCTAAACTGGAAGTTAGATGTGACTAAAAAGCTAGATGTTTTATAGGATCTTAAGACCTTTCATTTGAATCTTAGATGGTTCTTAGATTTCATTTGAATCTTAGATCGGTTCAGCCATCCACGAGAATAATGAGTTCTATTATTTTAATTTCGTTTCACTTATCATCCTAATAGTTTCGGGAACAGAATTCGGATCCAAATTAAATTCAGCAACATTGCAGGACTTTTCATATGAATCTGAGTTAGTAGAAAACGGTTGAGCCATCTCCGAGAAAATTAAGTGAAATTAATTTTTCACGCACGCATTTGCTGATCTTGACGAACTGATTCAAATGGTATATGGGTGTTATGTTCTTCCAGCATTTATTGTTGTAAGTAGTATAAATCAATATAATTAATATAATTGCTTTCAACTCGAAAATGCTGCCATCATCTGGTTTACATATGTCATATTCGAACGATTATGTTGCCAAAAACGAACCGTGCTAAAATCGGCCCGAGCAAAATATTATGACAAAGGATGCTATACACAGTCGTTTTGGTATTTAGAAACAATTGTACACGGAAAGTAATCCGTAACTGCTGTCATGATTAGAAAATCATGAAACTAATCATTTTAACTCCTCATGAAACCATGAGTAATAACTCCTCTCCCATGAAAATTAATCATGGTTCGAAAATGCGTTACTTGAGGAATGTGATTCTTTCAAAGTTCGTAACTCCAATTTTATACCCGGATATCGCTTTGAACCCTCTGCATCAAGTGATGTGATAAACTGCTAAATAGATTAATGGTAAAGCAAAAAGCAGACATTGAAAAGCAAGATCTACTGAAAATTGATCCTGAAGCATGTGCATTTAATAATCGTGTTGTTTTACGCACCGGCTGATAAAGAATTAAACATAACATGAAAACAAAGATAATAAATCGAAAATTGACATAAGAGACTAAGCACGGCTACACTTTTCATTTCACAAACATCAATGTTACATTTTGTTTGAATATAATTTCACATATTTGATGTGACAGTTGTTGCAAGAATAATATTCCAAGAGTCAGCGTGAACCAAATTCGATAGCGAATTTGGAACACCATCTAATGAAAATCAGAGAAATATTTTGTTGAACCACTTTGTTTAATTTGGTTCATAGATATAACAACACAAGCTGTATTGATTCACCTAAATATTTAAAATAAGACGATAATGCACGCCTGAATTTATGTTGTGAAAATTCCATCGTAGCAGAAACACGCCTGAAGTTATACCCAACAACGTCAAGTGCGTTACGTTTAAATTTCAGCGAAATCAGTCCAAATGGATCATGATCCGTGAAGTTTCAATCATGGTGTATTATCATAACATGAAAATAAATTATTCTCCCCAAATCATGACTCGTTTTGCTCATTTCTAGAATCGAAATTTTGCCCGTGTATGTAACAGTATAAAAAATCGTGTTTCACGTAGCTTCCAAGCATTGCTTTGTCATACAGCACTCCAAACTCCTACTACTGGAATAAGATGAAAAGTCGCTTACACAAAAAAAAATCGATATCTCCGTTAAAAATAGACGGATTTTAACAATCTATGGCTTGTTGGATAACTATTTTCATGCGAAATATAAATCTAAAAACATATTTTGTTTTCAAGGTCAATTGTGACAGATATTGTAAAAAACTAAACATTTTGACATAAAACTTCGTATAACTCGAAAAGTAAACATCCGATCTCAAAACCATTCAATAGCGTTAGGGGTGACGGGAGACCTTTTATTTGCGACTAGTTTGATCGAAATCGGTCCAGTCATTCCTGAGATCTCGACCTCTTTGTTGATAAAACACACACAGACACATACACATGCACACATGAACATTTGCTCAGTTCGTCGAGCTGAATCGATTGGTATATGAAACTCGGCCGTCCGGACCTCGGAAAATTTTTCTAAAGCTTGAGCGAATTTTATACCTATTTTTTATATTCATAAAAAAGGTAAAACTTATTCAAAAATACCTTTTTGCGATATTTGAATTTTGAGTGTTCTATTCAAGATAAAAATCAAACGAATTTTTTTTTCAACGGTATAAATTTGTTTATATAGTCTTTATAATTACCTAAAACATTGCAGAAGACACCAAATCGACCCACCGGGATTTTACTTCCTTCTCGAAAGTAAGGCTAGAGTAAAAAGGGCAAATTGATGATGCAAATTGTTTCGTTTGGCCATGAATAACGCTTATGCAAAATTTGAGCCGAATCGAAATATACAAAAATAATATAAAAAAAAATTTCTCATTTGCGGTAGAATTGCTCAGTAATTCTTTACGAAAATTGGTGGAGGCACTGAAAAGAAATAATTAATTAAGTTTTTCGATGCTCCACAGTATTGATGACATTTTTCTCGAATGTACAACGCAGGCACAACAGAATATGACTACTCCATTTGAAACTAAAATCTGGAACTGAATGGTTGTTTCTGGAACTGAATTCTGTATCTAGAACTGAATTTTGATATTGAAACTATATTCAGGAACGGAATTCTTGATACCGGATGTGGGAAAAACAATTTTGATACGTTAGATACAACAAGAGACATTTACGATCAAAAGCTTATCATTTATCTCTCTCAAAAAAATCAAGGAAAAGCTCACAGCCTTGATGATTCAAACTGAACTAATAAATTCGACCATTATAACAACTATGGACTTTTTTTACGTTTCGTCTTTGACTCAGCAGTGCAGAACAGTTCAAATTGAACTGCTTAGTGCTAAACTCGGCAGTTCAATTTGAACCGCTAAGCAGACGTAAAGTTTCTGCTATTTACAGAACACTTTTTGTTTTGCAACGGAGTGCAATGTCTTTTCTGACGTGCCGAACGAAAACGTGTTTTCGACTATTTCTGGCCGATGCAGGTTTCGTCATTTAGGGGTTAGCCAAATTTTGTGCTAGGGCACATATGTTACTATGGACTGCCGAGTTGAAAACGAAACATGAAGAAAGCTGAATTACTTCTGTTTGTTATTTCAGTTTTGATATGAATCTCTCAAAGTAAGGAACAATATGAACTATTATTAGAATAAATGAATGAAAAAACTTCAAACTTACCCTTTTCGCCTGAATTCGGGTTTTGTCTGCATTGAAAACATGCCACCGTAGTAAGATTGGAGGCTCCAAGCAGCTAATTCATTATTGGTTTTACTAAAAACACCATAGCCTGGTAGTTGATGAACTAATTTTTCAAACAATTCGACACTCTCGATATCACTGGCAGGATATAAATCATGTATATCCTTTATATTTCCCATTCTTAGAGGTTGGATAACAGCTTCATTTGCTGGGAGCGGTTCCAATTCTATTTCTAAGTCAGAAGAATACTCATGCACATAGATATCACCATAAATGTGACCTACAAGCTGACCATTAACTTTTGTGCGGAAAATGGAGTCCATTTTATTCATTATGCCGACGTGAGTGAAGTTCATATAGATAGGCTCGGTCCAGTTAAAAAGCACATCCTCTTGCTCTATTAGGCACATTTTATCCAGTTGATCTGGAGGACAAAATATTCCAACACTTTCGTATGTCTTGTTGTAAGGCTGCAAAATAAACAAATGTTAGCGGTATCGACAGTTGATTGCTATAATAAAAAGTATTCTTCTTGATTTTCGTTGTGAATGCATTTAACGTTAGAATGGAGTCTTTTCTAAACTATTCATCAGAAAGTGGATATATGATCATGTAAATCTGTTGAATCGTGCTCTCGAAGGAGTGGGAAGAATCTATCATGAATATTTTTGTTTTATACTGAACTCAGTTAGACATACGGAATAAAATTTATACTAATTCTCAGGTACCCACATCCAGAGATGGCATTTCACTAGAGTGATACACCAGGGCGTAGGTTTCAATTATACACTGCGGATACATTTGCTCCGCTCCACACAAAGAGGAAAGTGCACTTCTTCTCAGTGTCCATACAGACAGACTTTGAGTGCGTGCTTGTGTTGAAAGAAGCTGGTGCGAGAGAATAACATTCTCTTGGCACGAATCACTCTCACGTGCTCTCGCCTAAATACACCCAAGTAATCACTGGCGCGTGATGGTGAGCGAACACTTCTGTGAACTTCAATTAATAGAGAGTAGATCTGGTCTTGCTATGAAAAATTTGCAAAGAAAACTGAAAATTTAACGATAAATTGTTTTATTTTGCTGATGTTGCGTGCTCCTAAGGGTAACACGTGCCAATGAGATTTTCAAAATCATGGAAAATTGTCAATTTTGTATCTTTGGAAAATGCTCCTCTAACACTCTTTCTCGCCAGAGTTGGGAAAAATACAGGGCTGACATTATGCATCTCGAATCGAGTTTCTCGAAACGATTATTTTCGAAGTCGATTCGACTGAATTGTGGCATTACGTATCGCTTTCGACCGCTTGATCGAGACCCTAACAAGGTGGTACTAGATTTCGACTAGCGCTGTTCGAACTGTCAAATAAAAATAAACAAACCCAGCTGTTGCAATAATTGCAATCACGAAAAAAATGAAACTGGATATTTTTGATTACTTTGATTATTTAGTTCATGTACCGAAAAGAAGAGTAATGTTTGCCATGCGAAATTTCTTTTTGGAACAATTTAACCACATTTCTGTAATTGAAATCAATTGAGACGCCGATGTTTGTACACAATCTAAAGATAAACCTTTGAAATTATTGTTGCTTTGTTGCAAGTCAAATACAATTTACGTCGTCCATATATGTAGTTTTAATCAAAAGCTTTTAGGTTCTGTAATTTTCGTTGTAGTATGCCAGGAGTAAATCATTCATTGTAGTATTTATATCTTTTATTGAAGAGTCAAATTTACGTGCTTGTCATGAGATTGCAGGGTGGTGATACTTTTGACATATTCCATATACTCTTGAAGGTGTTACTAGCTATGAAACCTAACAAATAAAAAACATTATTCACGTTTTGTATGCCTAATATATTTGAAAATTTCGGATCAAATTTTATTTTGTTTGTATACTTACAAATTTTATTTGAATGATACTACCCGTGCAAGCTGATAAATGTGATCAATTTCGATCAAAATTTAGCAATTAATCTTTAAATCCAACCAATTAAACCAGGAGTTTTCCAGATGTGTAAATAATACCCAATTTCGAACTCCCCGAAATTCATATTTCATTTTAAGATTATTGATTAATTGATTAATATAAATCGAACATAGCGCAGAAAATCACAACACAATTAAATAAAAAAAAATCCCATTTTCCTTCGCTTTTCCCCACTATCCGTTTGAGTAACGTTTTCCGTTCACCGGTTCCAGAAGTTTCATTACAAACCAAAGTTACTGGACATAGTTTAGTTTCGACTTACTCTTGTTATTTTTTTAAAAGCTATGCATCTTTCAATTGATATGATTTTAAACAATATGCAAAACGTACAAAATATATCAAATCAACATATATAACGATACATTAGAATAAAGATTTTCAACGCTAATATGTTTATGAAAACCCATGATGCTATCGATAATTACCTTTAAATAAAAAGAACCGCATTCAAAAATTCAAAGTCGATAGCAATAAAGCTTTCGACCATTTCTTACCGAGTTTAGTCGTTTACGAGCTCGATTGTTTTGGTTTCATAATACCAAAACTTCTCGATAATCTAATACCTCTTCTAGTGAAGTCGAACGAAGCTCGATGATCGAGTTCGAATCGAGAACCATAATACGAAACATGGTCGATTCGAAAAAAATTGAATCGAATCGAGATACATAATGCCACCCCAGGTTTCGTTACGGCACGGCTTATGTAGTTTCAACATATTTTCTCGTTTGATGCACCCCGTGTTCGAATTCATAACCGATTATTTGATTCACAATAAAAAAAATGGCAGATTAAGAGAAATGAATGTTAGATGAAAGTTTCATGCAAATACTAACTTTACATCGTAATCACATTGGCAGCATTCACTTCGCAATAGCAATCCCAATGCGAAATTAGTAAAAAAAATATTTCACACCACATATAGTGAGTAGAGCGACGAAAGACTGTTTTACTTCCAGCAGTTTGATACCGATGATGATGTTCATGAATTAGCAATAAAACGCTTTTTGACATGAATTTGATTTATAAAAGTAACAGGAGCGAAAGGTTTCAAACACACAGAACGCTTTGAATTGCCGTAGCAAAATTCCAATTCCTAGCGGTTGATGCACCCAAGCTCATATAAATTGACTAAAATTATCAGTGCATAACTTTAGTTCAACCGTTTGAAGGCATCATCTTTCAATATTCATTTTAGGTCAATTTATTAATTTCGCTAATTTATTCGCCCCTCCGGGCACTTTTGCTGATTAAAAACGTTTTTCTACATCAATCATTTCCGATCGAATCAGAAGTATTTTTTTTTAGAATTTGGACTTATCAGTAAGTATATTTTGATTATTTTCCCAAATCAATAACATTGTTCGAGTTGATTCAACTAATTGCAACATCTAAAACAAATAAAACCGATTTATTTTTCAACCAGCAGAATTCTGTTTCAATAACAACACCAGTTATTTCAACTAAAATATTCGTTGAAATTGAAAGGTATGTGTCCTCACTAATTGACAGCATTTTTTTCCAAACAGTTAAATTAGTTGTTTCAACCATCGTTTCTGCTAATCGAAAAAAAAATATGACAGTTTAGTTAAAACGACAATCGATTAGTTGTACCAAATTTTAACCAATCGAATTCAGAAAATCAACTAATATTCTGGTCGAAATGGGATCGCGGGTGGTTCCGTGCACGACATCCAGTTATGTCTCTGACATTACACACACTAAAACCGTTAGATATACACCCAAACCTCCATTTACGAACCTTATATATGTATTTATGTATGCTTACACACTCACTCGTTTGCGTATATGTGTATATATTTATACATATATAAATGATCGTTTTTACTTCACCAATATTTATATGTATTAAGAAATACAAATATTTGCACACATGCGTACGTATATTAATACATATATACATATATAAGTTACGTAAATGGAGGTTTGGGTGTACTACAATAGTGTTTTCGGCAAAGTTGCTTGATATAAGTTTTCCTACAATTTTGCCGAAGGATGCATCTCAACACATACGGAAAATAATTTTTGGATGACCCTAATAATATCAACCATCCAAATACTATCTGCATAAAAATATGGCTTATCTGTCACTGCACGAAACGACCGAAATTAGCTCTGCGCCTAATTCGTATTACTGTTTTTGAATTAGTTGATTTTAACAACAAAATTTCCAAAATAACTATAAAATTAGTTAAAATTTAGAATTATCTGTGCTGAAAAAAACTCTTATTTTTAGAGAATGTGTTTAGTTGGCGAATATTCTGAACACAAACCAGCAATATTTCAATCCAACACGAAATTCTCATTGACAACTAATTTCGTTATTAAAATCAGAAACTTTGATTCTATTTATCTATCACCGTCATTACTGAAGGACAGCAGTGTCAAAGCAAAACAATGATGTTTTTTTGTATCTTCTCATTCCGGGCAAAACAATCCATTAAATAGCTAAAAGGGAGAGTCTTGAAATTGTTTTGAAGTTTTTCACATGTGATACGATATATCCATATATAAATTTCTGAACTGATGTGTAAAAATGACGTAA
Source organism: Malaya genurostris (assembly GCF_030247185.1). Lineage (NCBI taxonomy): Eukaryota > Metazoa > Arthropoda > Insecta > Diptera > Culicidae > Malaya > Malaya genurostris. Next base: position 131,008,231 of record NC_080572.1, read on the forward strand.
AATCTTAGTAGAAAGTGTATTTATTCAGAATTTGTGCGCATTTGAAGCGATTGTGCGTAATAATGTTTTTACGCGGAACAGTGAAGTGAGTCTGTTGCATTCTAATTGTATATGTATTCGGTTTTTGTTTTCCGAGTGCTCAAAGTTTTCAGTGAGAGAGTCGATTTCGCGAAGTCGAATGAAGAAAACAGCAATTTAGAAGTAAAATTTTTCAAAAAGAAGTTTATGTTTCGCTTATGTCTTTTTCTCCAATACAACATCGTATTTATACCTGCAAATATAGAAAAGATAACCGCGACTGAAATTTTTTTCGGTAGTAGTGTGCCATCTAGTGGCTAGTAGTCATTACGGTGTTAACGAGCGCCATATAGCTGCTAATTACAGAAACCAACTCAACCATTTATGTTGGTTGAAAATAACGTTTTATTTCTCTAATTCAACTAAAAAATTAGTTGAATGGATATGAAGCGTGCCTTAGCTAAGAAATGACAGCACGTTTAATTGGTGAATTCAACTAAAAAAAATAGCCATTTCAACAAATATTTTATTATTATTAAGAGAATTAGAATTAAAAAATCTAAATTAGCAAAAGTAAGATTTTTTTAGTTGTCTCAAAAAATAACTAACTAAAATCAGAAAATCAACAAATTTTTTTTGCCAAAATTCTAATTTCGGTCTTTCCGTGTGATTATTTGTTCTGAACACATCTTCGGTCTAAAGTATAAGACTAAGCCACAAATGTTTTTGTCCCCCTAAATTGTGGATCCGGACCACTGTGCAGTGGTTGCATAGGCTGGTCGTTCACTATTACGTTAGTATCATAACGAAATAGTTTTTGCCTTACTCATATAGAAAGGCTATGCAATCACTGTGAAAACCGACTTTTGAACCGAGGTCCGCAGGGCCGAGTGTCATAAACCATTCGGCTCGGTTCGTCGAGTACGCAAAATGTCTGTCTGTGTATGTAAGTATGTGTATGTTTGTGTATGTGCGTGTGTGTGTGTGTTTAACGTTTGTATGCACTAACTTTTCTCGGAGATGGCTGGACCGATTTTCACAAACTTAGATTCAAATGAAAGGTCTTGTGGTCCCATACAAAGTTCCTAAATATTACTTGGACCTGACTTCCGGATCCGGTATTATGGGGTAAAATGTGTAAAAAATTGTGAAAATAAATGCACCAACTTTTCTCAATTTCCGGTTTCGGAATTATAGGGAAAAGTTTGTAAAAAAATTTATACCATCACATAGAGAGGCGAAATAAAAAAACGTAAAAAAAATCTAAACTAACCTCAAAACTACTCCATTCGATAGTCATTGTCAGAAGATGGTCAAACAAACTGATTTTGGCTATCCTGGTTCCCAGTTTCCGATTCCGGAGGCACAGGAAATAGTGGTCATATATTCTCTAATGGATCTCACTTATCTTCCTCAGTGATGGTTTGACCAATTTTCACAAACTTATGTTTTGATGGAAGGTCCTGTGGTCTTGTACGGAATTCCAGAATTTCATCCGGATCCGAAATCTAGTTTCGGAATTATAGAGTAAAGTGTGTTAAAAATGTTATACCTTTACGCGGGCTAAACAGAAAACATGAAAAAATTCTAAATCGGTCAAAAAACTGCTCCAATTGGTAGTCATTATCAGTAAACGATCAATTAAACCGATTCCTGTTAATCTTTCAAGAATCGAACTATTCTATTTGGAAGAATACCACAGTATTATATGATAGTATGTTTGATATAAGAAAGGCATCATTACACCACTAGGTGGATTGAAACAGGTTTTTCATAGTGGAATCTAAAGGAACCTATCATTTCTTTTTTTTAAGACGGTTTTGTTTCATTCCAATAACCGCTCAAAAATTCAAATTTTAAACGTTAACTGCCGGGAGCACCCTTACTCATGTCCGATTTAGCTCAAATTTTGCATGGCGACTATTTTCGAGGTGCTTAAACTTTTGAGCAGTGGCGCTTTACGAAATTAGAGGTGATCCCAAAATATTGGCACTTTTATAGAAAAGAGCGGTAAAAACAACGCGTTTTGTCGATTACGTCACTTATTCCATTATATCTTCGGAAACAGAAATCGCAGTCATGTGATCTTTGAACTTGATTAATGGCCCAATAGTAGCTTTCAAACGAGCCTAAGCTTGTTAAAATCTTGCGACAAACTTGCGCGGTAAAAAAACAACGCATTTTGTGGGTAACTTAACTTATACAATCATATCTTCGGAACCAATAGTCACATCCATTTGATTTTCGAACTTGATCAATGGCCTAGCAATAGCTTTCAAACGAATCTAGACTTGTTAAAATTGGTTAATCCATCTCCGAGAAACATGTGCGGAAAAACACACGCTTTGTCGGTTATGTCACTTATATAATTATATATCCGAAACCAGCCATTTGATCATTGAACTTGATCAACGGCTCGACAGTAGCTATCAAACGAGCTTAAGTTTATTAAAATCGGTTCAGCTATCTCTGAGAAAATTGAGCGGTAAAAATATCTTCGAAAAATGCACACGCACAGACATTTTCCGATCTCGTCGGATTGAATTAAATCTTGTATAACACTATGGGTCTCCGAGGCTCCGTTCGAAAGTCGATTTTTCCAGCAATTCTATTACCTTACAAGGAAAGACCTGAAAATAGAGTTACAAATGTATTCAATGACCGCACGAATCTTGTTATACCGTTTTACCCCAATTTATTTCATAAGTCGTATTTCTGGTTAAACGTTTTTCTGCATACCCTAACAGGCTGATTGTGGTTGATGAAAATCGATTTATATAACGCTTAATCAGAAAAACGACTGATGAAATAAATTGGGGTAAAACGGGTTAAACAGGCTAGTACTGTCATTCCCATTGTGTTTGATTGAATTACAGATGTTTTGTACGTGATATCAACCAATATTGGTAGGTCATATTGGATCTGCTTCGGGATTGTAAATCTGAATTCAACATTAAATTATATTTGTGGAAAAATTTGGGTAAAACGATGTAGCACGAAGCATGCGATCATGAACACTATCTGTAAATTATTATTTTAGGTTATATGCGAAACATAGAATTGTCTTGTTTAACCAAAATTGGTCCAAACACCGATCAGTAGAACTTTTTATTCTGTAAATTCACGGAAGAAGATGACTGGGAGTAAAACAGAATACAGTTGTTTCCGGTCAATCTTATTAAAAACAATCCATTTATCTAACTTATGAGCATGTCAGGAATACCTTCCGATTTGTGGAATTGAATTTTTTCCTGAGTTTCACAGTTAGTTTTCAACGTAAGGTCAGAAAAAAGAGTAAATGGAGCAAATCGGACATGATAGTGAATTTTGCGGATATTCTAACTATCATAAATCGATTCTACAGAAAAATTTGCATAAGAAATACTAATTTTGAAAATATTTGCTCATATTTATATAAAATTATTGAGCAAAGTCGCGTTTTTGATCGTTTTCCCCACTGTGCGTTCGTTCAATAGTTGAGCATTTCTATAAAACATCAAGGTTAGAAATTCAAGTCTTGCGTTTCCCCTGACGACACTAACAGTCATCAGACTTGCCAGTTTTATATGAAATTCAATAAGGTACACCGTCACTCTGACAGAGTATCATTACAGTGTACCGCACGATGCAAAATGTGTCCTTGAAAATTTGTCGAAGCATTCGTATTTGCTAGTACTATGATTGTATTTACACTTAGAATCTTTCCAGATCGAGATTCTCGAACATACGATAATTAGCTTGTAAAACCTATGCCCTATCCGCCAACTCGGGCTAATTATTCAAACTAACAGATACTGATACTGATATAAGAATTTTAATTTATGTGAATTTTATAACGAAAAAACGTGGAACCAAGATACCTGTAGAATTGAATTGATACTTACGGTCAAAGTGCATCCAGGGAAATGTAAACAAACAGGATCCGTTGGCCATGTTTTGCACACATAAAAGTGGAATTGCCAGATTCTATCGGTCAGATACGTCTTAATGGTTTGATGAAACTGAAACAAGCAAAAGTTATGTTCACACAGATAAAAATATTGTTCGATCGAATTATATAATTTTATTCGAAATTAATCTTGAAAGCATGGATACTAGGGCGGGAGAAGGTTGTATGGAAAAAATTAAAAAGATGAATTTACCACTTCACCAATCTTTTCGTGTTAGTTTTGGGTCTCATGCAAAATTTTGTCTCGATCGGTGAAACTATGTTCTCGGGCCACATTTTTAGAGTTTGTGTGGAATTTAGTGTGGGAATTCAACGAGGAAAAAAACTTTTGAAGACTTCGAAACGATTCGACATTCGCAGAGAATGTTCTTAAAGGTACACCGAGACAAGGTCCGTCATTCCCTTGTCTATAACCAAAGATGGCAGGTTCACAGATAAATCTGTGTTTCACAGATTCTCAATATGGTGTACAGATTTTAAAAATGGTACAGATTTCCACAGATCTCTGGAATCAATCACAGACTGACAGGCCCCAAATTGCTAAGGAAAAAAACACAGTGCGATAGAACTTCCGACAGAGAGTTTGAGAGTGACGAGACCGTTTTTGCCATTCTCGTATACAAAAGCTATGCAATTACAATGAAAACTGACTTTTCAACCAAGGTCCGGAGGGCCGAGTGTCATATACTATTCGATTCAGCTCTATGAACTGAGAAAATGTATATGTGTGCGTGTGTATAGATGTAACAAAAATGTGTACTCACTTCTCCGGAGATGACTGAACCTATTTTTAAAAATTTAGATTCGAATGAAAGGACTCTTGGTCACGTTGCCTGCTATTGAATTTCATCCCGAACTACTTCCAGTTCCGATGATACAGGGTAGTATGCACCAAGAAAAACATGGAGATAAAAAACGGTTAAGCAATCTCAGAAAAAGCTAGTGCATAAGCACTAGCTTTTTCTGAGATGGCCAAACCGTTTTTCACAAACTTTGATTCAAATTAAAGGTCTCATAACCTAAGATTCAATTGAAAAGTCTTATATTTCTTAAAAAATTTCCAGAATTCTTGCAACGGATCTTCAGGATCCACCGTGATAAGTTGAAAATTTTCGATTTCAAGAGTACATTTTCACAAAAAATGTCAAAAAACACGCGGTGGCAAAAACAAGTGCAGCTTCATATAACTGACTGATAAAGCTTCTAGTTTGAAGAACTTGTTAGATTGTAGATATAGAAACCTAATTCGGTACTAGTGGTCCCCCATTCTAGGTTCCGGAAATACCAACAGCAATGAATAAAATCTCCAATTAATTCTGATCCGATCTTCGGGTCTGGAAGTACAGGACGATTCAAGTAACTATCTTCTACCTCACTGAATGCGGTTTTATTCTATCCGGATATAATTTTCGGTTCCGAAAGTACACGATGAAGACCCGTTGTTGCGTCAATGGTTAAAATTTAGAAAATAAGAAAATGATTGTGGTGGTTCCCAAACTTTTTTGGTTGAACGCCCATTTTAAATATATTATTTGTTCTACTGCCCACTAAGTAGAAAGAATTATTAAAGTTCAGCGGCAATCATCATTTTTGCAGTTAACTCGAGATTTGAACATAACTGATACAAAAACAATTTGCTTCCCAATCCCAACGCGGTAGAAATTAATGATTAATTTCAGACCCTATCGTTCAAACATTGGGTAAGCAAAACGACAAAAAAACCTCACATATCATTGCTCAACCGGAGAATTCAAGTAAGATCGACTGCTAGCGGAATGAAATTTTTGAGTGCGAAATTTAATCACAGGGGATCAACTAAATGTGAACTTAACCGACAGTGCACATTCAGATCAAATACCAAGTTCTTTTTTAGCCGGAAGTCTTCTGCATTGTGTATCATAACATCCACAGTAATTCAGTTGGCAGAGTTATTTCCCCGAATTGGAGAAGGTTGCCGACGGATTTCTGAACGGACTCTGAAAGTTTAGGGCGCCAGTTTTTGGATTTCATTGTTTCCATTTTATCAGTCATAATTTCAGATCGTTTTCTTGTGGCGTATCTGTACAACACTATGATTTTTTCAAGAGCTTGCTCAAAGGTAACTTTTCGAGTCATTTCTCTTTGTGGTTATACTTCTTGTGTGAGAGACAAGAATGAAAACATTTTAAATCAAACAGTTTATTTGCGGTCAAACAGTTTGTTTGCGACTCTCAAGCGAAGACTTTCCACAGGTGAAATTACGACAAAAAATAAGTTTTATTGATAAAGATGTACACGACTGTGTTTATTACATTTGTTAGTATTTTTTTTTTCATGATTGTTAGTAAAAATTCCAAGTCGTCTCACCCATTAATAATTAAGCGATATGATGATCTGGATTCTGGTCCTGAACACTGGATTAGAAAATTGAACTATCGAGCAAGGTTTCTGGATCAGAATACTGAATCTGAACCTGGATTTTTGATAGAGATTCTTTATCCACATATGGATTCTGAACTTAAAACAGAATTAAGTACTTATATTCGGAACATGAATCCGGATTCTAGACCTGGAGTTAGATTGTGAATCTGAACTCCTGACAGAGACCTTAACCTAGATTCTGGACTTGGATTCTGCATCAGAATTCAGTTTTCTGAATTTCTGACAGAGTTTCCGAAACTAAACTTTGAACCTATTGTGCACTTGAACTGTGAGCCTGAATTGGATTCTGAATCTGAGTTCTCTAGGATTCCTCAATTCTAAACTTGAACCAAAATAATTGAGCTTCTAAACCTAGACCAGAATTCTGAACCAGGACGCTGTAGTTGGATATCCGACAAGGTTTCGGGATTTGAATCTGGACATGGTTTTTGAACCAGAATTCTGACAGAGGTTCCTGAGCCTGATTTCTTGGCTGGGCATGATTCAGGTTTCCAAACAAGATTTTTACTCCAAAAATTTGACAGAGATACTGGGAACGCATCAGAATCGGGAACCTGGAATTTGAATCCTGATTTTGGATTCTAATCCTGAAACTGGATTCAGAAACATAACTCTGGAATTGTATTCTGGGCCAAAATGTCGAAGCATGATTATGGACCTGATAAATGATAAAGAATTCTTTATTTGGATTCTGAATCTGGACCTGGACTCTGTACATGGATTCTAACCAAAACATCTAAGTTCCAGACCAGAATTCCGTACTAGAATTGGAACTCAGAAACTGGACCTGAATTAAGTAACTTGACCTAACATCTTAACATAGATTTGTGATCTGAGTGCAGAATATGAATTCTGAACCTAAAATTGGGAATTCGATTCAGATTTTGGATCAAAATTATTGATAGAGATTTTTTAGCTGAACCTGACTTTTGCATCTGGATTCTGGAATTTAATTTTCAACCTGATATTGGACTTTGGTTCTCCTGACTGAATTTTTGAACCTGACTCTTGACTCTTCACCTGAATTCTGAACTTGAACCTGGTTTATTGAGCGAAAATCGGATGCGAATTTTAGGCCTGCATTTTGGACTTGGGTTATAGACCTGAAGTCCTGACAGGAATACATAGGTTTTCGTGTGTTTTGGACATAAGTTCTGATATCAGGCCTAGATTCTGGGTCTGAATTCAAAATTTTAGATCTGAACCGAGAAGCAGGATTCTGGGTCTGAATTCCGAACATGAATATGAATTCTGGATCTGATCTCAGGATTTTGAACAAGATTTTGGACTCGACCTCTGAGAATAATTCTGACCATCTGGATTCTGAACGTGGACCTGATTATTTTTCTGTATTTTGTATGAATTCAATTTGGAATATAGACATGATATGAATTTCAAATGAAACATTGAAACTATTTACACTCATTCCTATTTGATCAATCCTTGGACGTAACAGCACTTGAATTTTCATCTTCTTACTTTTGTTTTCTTTCTCACAAATCTCACAAGAATTGAATGATGAACTAATCATAATTTTTGCAACTGATGAATTAGAATGGAATATTACCCACATGTCTACAAAAATTTGTTATAAATGCATTTTACTCAGGGCCTTTCTCAGAAAGTTTTTTGAAGTATCAAAGCTTACTTTTTGCGAATTATTGCCCATCTGTTAACAATTTTTAGTTTACTACCCACTGAAGATGAGCTAATGCCTACAAGTGGGCTATAATGACCAGTTTGGGAAACACTGCTTTAAAGAGTTCGAATAAATCACCAGAACTTTAATGAAGGCATGGAAAAGATTCAACTGATTGTGGAAAACTTCTTCTCAAAACTGTAGATTCAAGTGAGTTTTCGACTGTTTCAAATGATGGCACAGAAACGTCTAGTCTATGAAGGAGACTGCGGGAGCGGTGTAAAAGCTTTCAAAATGAACGATTCCGGTACCGACCAACCCCGATTACGAAGTGATCCTTATATGATACCACACCAGAGTTAAAATCTTATTCCAATTCTCGTAATAAAATTTCAAACATGCATCTTTCGATAATACCGCAACTGGAACCCGAATCCAGAAAAAAAGGATCAGTAACCAATTGATTGTAAGACCTATGTTCATGAAAATATGTAGGACCACTTTTACATTATTAACCCTGTATACGAGGAACCGAAAGTCGGGTCTGAATAAAAATAATGATATACAACCTTTCATTTGAATTAAAGTTGACTAAAATCGATTTAGCTACCCCTTAAAGAATTATTTAAAAAATTTTCATTCCTTTCCGCAACATGAATGAATATTTTACAACTCCCTTTATAAAGACAATATAATTGCTAGAATAAACAGACTTTCGATCGGAGCTCCGGAGCCCTCTGCTGTTAAATACCATTCGATGAAGCTCGACGAGATCGGAAAATGTTGAGATTTTTGAGAGTTTTAAGATTTTTCTCGGAGTTGGCTGAACCGATTTTAACAAGCTTAGGTTCGTTTGATAGTTACTATTAGAATGTTAATCAAGGTCGAAGATCAGCTGTAACTTCCGACTTCACAGATATATTGGTAAAAATAACGTTATTTTCATAACAACAAATTTAATCGCGTTTGAGAGATACTATTGGATTGTGAATCAAGTTCGAATATCCATTTGCTGTCACTTCCGGTCCCGGAGATTTAATGGTATAAGTGTCGTAAACGTATTTTTTCTCTCCATTCAATTTTCCTCAAGATAACTGAGCCGATATCTACAAACTTAGGCTCGTTTGAAAGCTACTCTAAGGTTGTGATTAAAGTTCAATGATAAAGTTGAAATCATTTCCGGTTCCGGAGATTTATTGGTATGATGGTTTTAAACAAAAACGTCGAATAACAAAACGTCGAGTGACAAAATATCCAACTACAAAAAGTCGTATGATGGAATATTGAAAGTAACAAATCGTCGAATGTATTAGAACAGAAGGTCGAATATAACCAAAAGTCGAAGAACCGGATAGTCGAGCTACCAAAAAGCCAATTACAATAAATCGTCGAACACTACAGAAGAGTGAATGATACAAGTAACGTAACCGAAATAACACATTTTTTTTATATCCGCACTTTTTTCAGAAAGGTGTTCAATCTCTAATATATTATACTTTTGGTTTCAAGAGTGTTATCGAATATAAGACTGTTTGAATGACAACATAAAGGCCTTATCACACCACTAGGTGACGTAGAGAGAGGATTTTAAGGTTTATTGAAAAAGACACACAGTAAAGTTAATTATGTTATAGTATAAAAAATATAATCAAACACAATCAGGAAAGTAGTAGTTTTTTTCAACTTTGAAGTGATCGGATAACAAATATTGTTATTATAAGAAAGCATCGGTTTGTTATGAATTGGTGGAACTAAGAAGGAAGTTGAGATTGCTGCATCTACTCGACAAAAACACCAAACAATTTTCTTAATACTTACTTTAACCGAGTGAGGGAAATATTTTTCCAGAACTTTGAGAACATTATGCAAATCCGCATCTTTTACCAGAACAAAGCTTTTTCCCTCGGAAATTACATCCATTGTTTATTTGACCTGGAAATAGTAAAATGGAATTGACTTTATACATGAATTTAAATTTATGAGAAATTCATCAACCAATCGTTTAATAGATTTAAATTTGTATTAAAGAAATAAATTGTAAGATATTGTTCCTGACTTGCCTGCTATGGAAATCTACAATACCAACGGATATTTATAGATACTGGTTCTTCTGCGGATCTACTTTTTAGAATCTATGTATTTGGGTTTTTTTAATGACTAACGAAAATGATTCAAATATAATTCAGTCGTGCTCTCATTTGGACTTAGGTCGTCAAAAGGAGCAGTCGGCAACGCAAACAAATCTATTGCGTGGTAATAAAAAAACCTCAAACGCACAGTTCTCAGAGCAAGATTATCTTCAAAGAAGATCGATTTCTTCATGCTTCTGGTCGTTTGCATTGGAGCAAAATACTACGAAAATTTTACAACAATGGGGAACATTATGCAAAATCAGCCCTTCTAATGGTTCCAAATGTTATCTGAAGAACTATTAAGATTGTTTCTTTGCAAATCGGAAACTAAAACCATCAGTGCAGTGCAAATCTAGGATAAATTGACTGGCTTTGTGCAATTTCGCAGTGCCAAATTCGCAAAAGTGTTTAGTATCGTTTATATCCAAACAGTGTTTAATATCTTAGAGAATCACACAATTTGGTCCTTCTGAATGCCAGAAATTAATACCGTACAGCCTTGATAGTTTCTTTCACTGAAATATTCAAATTCGAAATGATATAATCGACAACAATATTCTGTATGTTGTTATTAAGAACCATAATTGTATACCCAAAGAATTATGCGAAATTTTACTTCGCTATTCTGTATACGATCCGGTTTTCAACTATTTGAAGTTTGTATTAGAACTTTCTGCTGATTTGCTATAAAAATGCATAGCACCGACTCAGAGGCCATTTATTTTCAATTTGGCTGTCGTTGTGAACGTTTTTTTTTTATTCAATAATGTAATATAATTTTAGGCACACTGCTTAAGCTCTAAGATGCCAAGGGTATTTTCTAATCTTAATTAACGACTAACTTAACACTAGAATAGTATCATTAGACTATGTCATCTCGAGTTCTCGTCAATCCAGCTTTCCGCTGGCGATCGGCAGTGGTCGATGAATTGATTGTTGCTTGAGTCTTCCAGATGGCATTGGTGGGTCCGCGGGAAACACCCCCAGGCTACGGTGGCCCGCATACTGGTTTTCAACTGGAGCGGTCTTCCTTGGGCGGTGATGGTGATGTTACGGAAGAGAATGAAAAAGGGGATGTGGGAACAAAATGTCTGAAAACGACAGAGATCTAATTAGTTGCATCGAGATGGTGAAGAGACAGGGAAGGGGGAACGAAAAAGTTAGTGACAAAAAAAAGATCTTGTTAGTTCCAATGAAGATGGTGGACAGGGACGGGGATCGAGAGAATCGGGCGAAAGTTAGTGTCGAACCTGTGGGTGGAGACATTACACTTGTACATCAATGTGTTTAAGGTACTGGTATATGAGAAGCATATATAAACTATCCCGACTCGCCAACACATCCCGAACCGGAACCTCAGGCGGTCTACCTCGGGCTCTAAGGAATTCCAGTAGCTTCGACCTGGCGTAACGATACTCTACGCACGACCACACGACATGCTCGATGTCCTGATAACCGTCGCCACAGGTGCAGAGAACGCTCTCCGCGAGCCCAACACGCCAGAGATGTGCGTTGAAAGTGTAGTGATTTGACATAAGCCGCGACATAACACGAATGAAATCGCGACTCACGTTCATCCCCCTGAACCAAGGTTTCGTCGATACCTTAGGGATGATGGAATGTAGCCATCGTCCCAGTTCGCCAATGCTCCATGAAGTTTGCCAACTTTCGAGAGTTTTCTGACGAGAGATACTAAAAAATTCATTGAAGCAGATTGGTCTTTCATAAATATCACCTTCTAATGTTCCCACCTTAGCCAATGAGTCTGCCTTTTCATTGCCCGGAATGGAACAATGCGAAGGGACCCAGACTAACGATATTGAATATGACCGTTCAGATAAAGTTTGCAAGTGTTCCCGTATTTACTTTCCTGGCTACCGGGGATACTTTCCTGGCTTCATTGCCCGGAGAGCTTCTATTGAGCTTAGACTGTCCGTGACAATGAAGTACTGGTCTTTGGGCAAGGTTTCAATGATCTCGAGGGTGTACTGAATAGCACCTAATTCTGCGACGTAAACTGAAGCCGGATCACTGAGTTTGTACGAAGCGGTGATGTTCTGATTGAAGATGCCAAAGCCTGTGGACCTGTCGATGTTTGATCCATCAGTGTAAAACACGTTTTCACAGTTGACTGTTCTAAATTTATTATAAAATATATTAGGGGCCTCTCGAGGGCGTACGTGTTCCAAGAATCTCTTCTCTCATGGATATGTCGAAAAACACAGTAGAATCAGAAGTATCCAAGAAATGAGCACGGTTGGAAACAAACGAAGAAGGATTAATATTCTGAGCCATGTAATCAAAATACAAGGACATAAACCGGGTCTGAGAATTGAGCTCGACAAGCCTTTCGAAGTTTTCAATCACCATCGGATTCAAGATGTCGCATCGGATTAGCAATCGATATGAGAGGTCCCAGAATCGGGTTTTCAACGGTAAGACGCCCGAGAGCACTTCGAGACTCATCGTATGAGTCGATTGCATGCAACCTAGGGCAATACGCAAACAACGATACTGAATTCTTTCCAGTTTATTGAAATGGGTGTTCGCGGCGGATCGGAAGCAGAAGCATCCATATTCCATTACGGACAATATCGTTGTTTGGTACAGCCTGATCAGGTCTCCTGGGTGGGCACCCCACCAAGTTCCGGTTATTGTACGAAGAAAATTGATTCTCTGTTGGCATTTTTGTTTCAGATACCTAATGTGACATCCCCAGGTGCCTTTGGAGTCGAACCAGACCCCGAGATATTTGAACGTGAAGACCTCAGCTATGTTTTCACCACCTAGTTGAAGCTGTTGTTGTGCTGGTTCTCGCTTTCTTGAAAATAAAACGAGCTCAGTTTTCTCCGTGGAGAACTCGATACCCATTTGAAGAGCCCATGTCGACAAGTTGTCGAGGGTATCTTGCAATGGTCCTTGGAGATCGGCAGCTTTGGGTCCTATAATAGACACAACGCTGTCGTCGGCAAGTTGTCTTAGCGTGCAAGATGTGTTGATACATTGATCAATGCTGTTTACGTGAAAGTTGTATAAGGGGCTGTCCATAAAAGACGTCACGCTTTTTTGACGATTTTTGACTCCCCATCCCCCCTTTGTCACAAATTGTCACAGAAGCAAAGACCCCCCACCCCCTCTATGTCACATGTCACGAATTCAAAATAAATAAAATTCATTTAATACCCACTCAATATGTATGACAAACCATACAAATATGAGGGAAAAATCAATTTATTACATGCTGTCATTAGATTAAAAAATATCCCTAAAACTACAAAATCATCGGAATTATTTTATTAACAAAAGTATTTGGTTGGAATTGATGAAACATTTAAATCATCTGTTTTATTCCTTCTAGGGTTACACAGATATATTATTGTTTTAGGTAAAGAATAATATTTCCTTAGTGTAGCATACAGGGCTGAGAAAATAAAGACCAAAACCTCATCAAAACAAGATCACTGCCGGAGAATCTTTTCATGATCAGTTCATCAGTGGATTTTAAATCACATCAATCAAAATCGGTACGGATCTTCCGTCACACAAAACTGGTAGTGATTTTGAGCTAAAATGATTCTTGATTTATGTAAGTTCAATCATTGGATGATTCGATAAGCTTTGATGTTGGTGGAGGAAAATCACATATGATCAAAATAAGACATGACATGATCTACGTCTGAAATCGTTGATCTCCCGCCCTTTTTCAAATGGAGTACAATTGAATAAACTGCATCAGAATCATAGAGGAGAAATTCTTATGATATACTATTATCAATGCTAGAAAATCAAATTACTGAAAAAATTGTCAGTGCATATCTTAAGTTAAACCGTTTGAAGGCATCTTTTTATTTTTTTCTCATATTAGGCAAAATTTATTAATTTCGCTAATTTACTCGCTCCTCCGTGCACTTTGGCGATCACAACAGAAATGATTTCCTGCATCACTCATTTCCAAATTTACAAGAAGAAGCTTCTACATAAAAAAATACACGTTTTCCTATAGAATGTAAACGTTTATTGTGGAGATTTTTTCAGGAAATAGTGCAAAGCAGTAATATAACTAGGTATTTCAAAAATGCGCTCATTGAAAATATTGGACGTCACATTCCAAAAACCTCTCCCCCTCCCCACTGTCACAAAAGGTCACGTTTTATGAAACACCCCCCTCCCTCTTGCGGCGTGACGTCTTTTATGGACAGCCCCTAAGAGGGGACTTAAGCATGAGCCCTGAGGAAGACTGAAATCATGTAACTGAATCGTATTGTCGACAAATCACCATGCGCGAAATACATGTATTTCTCGGACAATAGACTATACAAAAATTTAATCAAAATTGGTGAAAGACCATGCTGATGCAACTTCTCAGATAGGATTTTTATGGAAACTGAATCAAAAGCCCCCTTGATGTCTAGGAAAACTGACGCAATTTGTTCTTTACGAGCAAATGCCATTTGAATTTCGGTTGAGAGGCAACGCAAGACAATCGTTCGTTCCTTTGCCCCTGCGGAAGCCGAATTGTGTATCTGGAAGTAAGCCATCAGTTTCGACCCAATTGTCTAGACGAAACAGAATCATTTTCTCGAACAATTTCCGGATACAGGAAATCGGCATAGCAATCGGCCGATATGAATTGTGATCGGAGGCTGGTTCCCCTGGTTTTTGAATGGCGATAACTCTTACTTGTCTCCAGTCATGTGGGACAATATTATCCTCAAGAAACCTATTGAATAAACTCAATAAGCGCCTTTTGGCAGAGTCAGGCAAATTTTTCAACAAGTTGAATTTGATTTTGTCTAACCCCGGAGCTTTATTGTTACACGATGAAAGCGCAAGTGAGAACTGTACCATCGAAAAAGGTGTTTCGTTTCTGTTTGAAGAGGCGACGCGCATGATCGTCTGTTCCGGAACAGAATCGGGACATACTTTTTTAGCGAAATCGAATATCCAGCGGTTAAAATATTCCTCGCTTTCATTCGTGGTGTTTTCGTTGCGCATTCGTCGGGCTGTGTTCCAAAGAGTGCTCATTGATGTTTCTTTCGATAATCCGTCTACGAATCGACGCCAATAACCGGTTTTCTTCGCTTTAATCATGCTTTTCATTTTTGTGTTCAATGCCGCGTAGTTTCTAAAATTATCTGTTTTTCCTGAACTCGATAAATGATGAAGCTCTCTCCGCGTTTAATTCTGAGCACTCTTTGTCCCACCACGGGTTGGGAGAACGGATGTTAGTTTTCGCGCCGGGTACAGGTTTCGTCTGAGCTTGAGTCGCTGTGTCGAGAATCAAGCCAGCCAAAAACGTGTACTCTTCCTCCGGAGGAAGTTCTTGTGTTGTTTCTAGTTTCTCCGATATCGAATTTGTGTAGCATTTCCAATCAATATTTCGTGTGAGGTCATACGAAACATTGATTGTCTCCGATGGTCTTAATCCGTAGGCGATTGAAATCACGAGAGGTAGATGATCACTACCGTGGGGATCAGGGATCACCTTCCACGTGCAGTCCAACCGTAGCTATGTCGAGCAAAGGGATAAATCTAGCGCACTTGGTCTTGCTGGTGGTGCAGGAATTCGTGTCATTTCTCCCGTATTCAAGATTGTCATATTGAAGTTGTCGCAAATATCATGGATCATAGTTGATCTGTTATCGTCGAGAAGACAGCTCCATCCCGTACCGTGTGAGTTAAAGTCTCCTAAAACCAACGTCGATGCAGGAAGGAGCTCAATGGTATCACTGAGCCCCTGATACCCAACCGAGGCTCTTGGGGGAATGTAGATGGCAGCAATGCAAAGGTCCTTGCCTTTGATTGTAACATGACATGCGACAACTTCAATACCTGGTACCGATGGGAGGTTAATGCGATAGAAAGAATAGCGCTTTTTGATCCCTAAAAGTACTCTTACGATCATCTCGATTCAGACGAATAATGTTAAAATCGTGGAAGTTTAAGGTTATTTCAGAAGTTAGCCAAGTTTCACATAATGCAAATGCGTCACATTTCATATTATTCACTAGAAATTTGAATGAATCCATTTTTGGAATGATACTTCTACAATTCCACTGTATAACAGTGATTGTATCCGTGACCTCGGTGGGTGACTTAGCCATCGAAGAATACGATCGCTGAAAAAAGGGGCCATTTTGCAGTCAACTGCTTCAAGAATGTTTTAACTGTAGGAATAAAAGCCATTAATAGACTTTTAAGAGGTTCTAAAATATTGAAGGCAGTCATGATCCAGTCCACGATATCGGAGAATTTAACAAACCCAGTATCTGGTAAATTCTCTCACTGATCTTTAGGGACTTTCGGGGGTTTTGAAGTCCCTGGAAGTGATGGAAATTCTTGCTCGGAATTTAATTTCCCAAGCCCTGGAGCTTTTTTCTCCGGTTTTTTGCATCACTTCCAGTTGTTTTAATTTTTTGAGACCCACCAGAAGATACCTTCGAACCCTTACTAGGGTGCTTACTAGAAGATTTATTTCTTCTCTTTCTGAAGCTATGAGGAACCGCCGAAGATGTACCTTCAAGGGGATCAACATTTCAGCAAAGGAATGCTTCGAATGTTGCTTAAGTTTGTCTTTGCGCAGTTTGTACGCGGGGCATGCCGAGAGGTCATGCGGTCCCTCCTTACAGTAGAGACACTTTTCAATGTCTCCGCCGCAGGAGTTATCCGCATGACTTCCTCCACATTTGATATAACGGGATTTATTGCAACAATGGGATGCTGTATGTCCCAATTGTTTGCTATTAGTGCAGTTCATGACCCGCGGCACAAAAAGGAGAACAGGTAAACGTCACTCGATACGAGTCTGATGGGATGTAGGACTTAGTCCCATCCTTAGCGATCGATACTGAGCGCAATTGCTTGCAGTTCAGTATCTTAACATTCTTGAATAAGGGGTTTTTAAAACCGCCTGCCCCATGCTTAAGAATGTCCTCGAAAGTCAGACTCGGATCGGTGATCACGCCGTCTATCTCGACTTCGCGAGCTGGAATGTAAACGCGATACTCCCGCGTGAAGAGCTCACATTGAACGATCTCGTTAGCCTGTTTTGCACTGGCTAACAAGACCCGAAGCTTGTCTGGGCGTACTTTTTCAATCTTTTGTATTGTAGAATATCGCGAGGTCTGGTCTTTAGATAATCTAAGGATGTTCAATTTTTTTCCGTTTGCTTTGGTCCAGATGTAAACCATCCAAGCAAGCCCATCGGGATAATTTTTTATACGTATCGGATTATTGCTACCAGATGACTCCATCTGCAGGGAGGTCAGGCATTGCTGAGCCTTTTGACATGCACGGAAAAGTGTCCGTTCTTGAGTAAAAAGCACTTTTTTCTGTCTCTCTCTCTCTGCACTGTCCAACGAAACGTTTCTCTTTTTATCACTATATATATTTATCACTGTTTCTAATGTATATGTAAACGATATATACGCAGCGCTCAGCTGGCGCTGGCTAACGGTACCACATCACGCAGTGCTGCTTTACACAAGATCACAGTCGGCCTTAAGAACGGATTAATTCGAATTATCACTCGACCGCACTGATGCAGACAATAGAATACGCAATGACCTTGATAACGGAATAAAACAATTCACCACCCGATTGGAAAGACACGAGTTTGTGTCCGATCAGCCCGATAGTTACAGTGAAACTGTCGTTGTGAACGTATTTGGTTTTAAATAACTATTTATTGGAATATGAATTAAAATTAAATTATTAAGATTTAAATTGGGTGTTTAGTCACAAGTGGTGACTTTTCAGCCCTATTATATATATGATTTGGTTATTACCATGAGGACATTATTTGCTTCCGCAATTCTGAGATTTTTGTGTAGGGAAAATTCTAAACCTACTTGTATTGTGTAATGGGGAAAAGGAACTTATATACTAACTTACTAACTAATACAGAGAGCGAATCGATTCAATTGAAGATTGCATCGATTTTTGTCGGAATTTGCTTATAATATTATGTGACATTACATCTAATGGTTCTATATTTGTGAGTCTGTGTAACTCATTTGTACTAAACCAGGGAGGACGCTTCAAAATCATTTTCAGAATTTTATTCTGAATCCTTTGAAGCGTTTTCTTCCTGGTGGAACAACAACTTGACCAAATTGGTACTGCATAAAGCATGGCTGGTCTGAAAATTTGTTTATAAATTAACAACTTGTTTTTTAGACAGAGCTTAGAATTTCTGTTTATAAGAGGATATAAACATTTAATATATTTATTACACTTGGCCTGGATTCCTTCAATTTGATCCTTGAAAGTTTTTTGTCATACGTTAAACCTAAGTATTTAGCTTGATCAGACCATGTCAATTCCAAGCCATTCAATTTGAGAATGTGATTATTGTTTGGTTTATGAAAAGAAGCTCTTGGCTTATGAGGAAAGATAATTAATTGCGTTTTTGCTGCATTTGGTTTAATTTTCCATTTTGACAGATATTCGCTGAAAATATTTAAACTTCTTTGTAGGCGACTGCAGATCACTCTTAGATTTCTACCTGTGGCTAACAGACTTGTGTCGTCATAGAATAGCGATTGCTGACAACCAACGGGTAGATTTGGAAGATCAAAAGTGAAAATATTATAGAAGATTGGAGCTACGCTCGAACCCTGCGGAACACCGGCTCGTACGGGTAGCAATTCAGATTTTTAATTCTGATAGCTAACCTGAAGAGTACGATCAGTTAAATAATTTTGAATCATTTTGATCAAATAAATAGGAAACTGGAAATCAGACATTTTTGCTATTAAACCTTTGTGCCAAACACTGTCGAATGCTTTTTCTATGTCTAGAAGAGCAACTCCGGTGGATAACCCAGAAGATTTATTTGCTTTTATCATGTTCGTTACTCTGACAAGTTGATGAGTAGTTGAATGTTCATGACGAAATCCAAACTGTTCTGGTAAAAAAATGAATTCTCATTTATATGAGACATCATTCTCAACAAGATAATTTTTTCAAAAAGTTTACTGATAGAAGAAAGTAAGCTAATTGGTCGATAACTTGATGTTTCTGCTGGATTTTTATCAGGTTTCAGGATAGGAATTACTTTGGCGTTTTTCCATCTTTTTGGGAAGTAAGCTAATGAAAAACACTTGTTGAAAATTTTAACCAGGAGTCTCAAGGCAACATCGGGAAAATTTTTAATAAGAATATTAAAAATTCCATCACTACCAGGAGCTTTCATGTTTTTGAGTTTCCTAATAATTGATTTAATTTCGTCAAAATTCGTCTCAATAATGTCATCGTGTGATAACACTTGGGTTGAAATATGCTCATATTTCAGTGAGACTTCATTTTCAATAGGACTCACAACGTTCAAATTAAAATTGTGTACACTCTCAAACTTCTGAGCAAGTTTTTGTGCTTTTTCACCGTTTGTAAGAAGTATTTGATTTCCTTCCTTGAGAGCAGGAATTTTTTTCTGAGGTTTCTTAAGATCCTTGGAAAGTTTCCAGAAAGGTTTAGAATATGGTTTAATTTGTTCAACTTCATTAGCGAAATTTTCATTTCGCAAAAGAGTAAATCTATGTTTAATTTCCTTTTGTAAATCCTTAACTATGTTTTCCATAGCAGGATCACGAGAACGTTGATATTGTCGTCGACGAACATTCTTCAACCGAATGAGCAGTTGAAGATTGTCATTGATGATAGGAGAATTTAATTTAGTTTGAGCTTTGGGAATTGAAAGATTTCTAGCTTCCATAATATAATGATTAAAATTATCAATTGCTGTGTCGATGTCCGCAGAATTTTCTAAAATAGTTTCATGATCCACATAATTTTCAATGTGAGATTTGTGATCCATCCAATTAGCTCTATGATAGTTGAATATAGAACTAATTGGATTAATTATAGCTCCGTTGGAAAATCTGAATGTTACAGGAAGATGATCTGAGTCAAAGTCAGCATGTGTAATCGGTTCACTACAAATGCAACTTTGATCCGTTAGAACCAGATCAATTGTAGACGGGTTTTTCACGGAAGAGAAACAAGTAGGATTACTGGGATGAAGAACTGTGAAGTAACCAGCTGAGAGTTGATTATGAAGTATTTTACCATTACTGTTTTTTTGCCTACAATTCCACTGGACATGCTTAGCATTTAAGTCCCCTATTACGAAAACTTTCGATCGATATCTTGTGAGTTTTTACAAATCGCCTTTAAAGAAATTTAATTGTTCGCCGGTGCATTTGAATGGCAAATATGCTCCAGCGATGAAATAAATTCCATGAATGGTTTCAACTTCGATTCCCAAGCTTTCAATAACTTTAGTATTGAAAGAAGGTAAAATTCGATGTTTAATTTGCCGTTGGACAAAAATGGCAACTCCACCACCCATTCCAGTAAACCTGTCAAATCGATGAACCACATAATGTGGATTACTTTTCAATTTGACATTTGGTTTAAGAAAAGTTTCTGTCACAATGGCAATATGGATTTTGTGAACTTCGAGAAAATTATAAAATTCATCTTCACTCGATTTCAAAGATCGAGCATTCCAATTTGAAATATTCAAATAATTATTTAACATCACTGTTAAATTTCAAATTCATTATAATATTATTTGCAAATTTCCATCCGATTTGAAATGCTTTAAAAAGTGATGAAGTCGAATTCATTTGGATGATCATTTGAAAAAGTTGATCTTGTAGGTAGATCATTTTATTTTCAGTTATATCGTCTAAATCGACTTCGTTTAAAGAAGCGAATGGCATTGAAGGAATATTTGTAGGTAGACTGCCATTAGAAGAAGATGATTTGGCCGGTCTACCTATTAATAAATTGTTTTCGTTAGAAGATGGACTGCAAGGCGGTCCTGTGTTTTGAGGCAGGCGTACCTGTTTTACCTTTTTTTATATATATAAAAAATAGGTATAGAATTCGCTCAAAATTTAGAATATTTTTCCGAGGCCCGGAGGGCCGAATGGCATATACCAATCGATTCAGCTCGACGAACTGAGCAAATGTCTGTGTGTGTGTGTGTGTGTATGTGTGTGTGTATGTGTGTGTGTATGTGTGTGTGTCTGTATGTGTGTTGTCAACTAAGAGGTCGAGATCTCAGAGATGGCTGGACCGATTTTGATCAAACTAGTCGCAAATGAAAGGTCTCCCCGTCACCCAAAACGCTATTGAATGGTTTTGAGATCGGATGTTTACTTTTTGAGTTATACGAAGTTTTATGTTAATATTTTCAGTTTTTTGACAGTATCTGTCACAATTGACATTGAAAACAAAATATGTTTTCAGACTTAGATTCCGCACGGTAATACCTATCCAACAAGCCATAGATTGTTAAAATCCGTCCATTTTTAACGGAGATATGGAAATTTTTGTGTAAACGACTTTTCCCCCTATTCTAGCAGTAGGAGTTTTGAGCGCTGTATGGCAAAGAAATGCTTGGGAGCAACGGAAAACACGATTTTCTATACTGTTACATACAATTGTTTCTAAGTACCAAATAGACTGTGTACAGCATCCTTTTTCATGACATTTAGCCTCGGGCCGATTTTAGCACGGTTCGTTTTTGGCAACATGATCGTTCGAATATGACATATATAAACCAGATGATGGCAGATTTTTTTAAATTATATTGTTTTAAACTACTTACAGCAAAAAATGCTGGAGGAATATAACATCCATATACCATTCGAATCAGTTCGTCGAGATCAGCAAATGCGTGTGTGACAAATAATTTCACTCAATTTTCTCGGAAAATTTCTTTTCTACAAATTCAGATTCATACGAAAAGTCGTATGCTCCCAAACAAAGTTTCTGAATTATGTTTGGTTCCGACCTCTGGTTCCGGAGCTACAGGATGATATGTGAAACGAAATAAAAATTGAGTAACTCATTTTTCGCGTAGATGGTTGAACCGATCTAAGATTCAAATGAAATCTAAGAATCATCTAAGATTCAAATGAAAAGTTTCAAGATTCTATAAAACATCTTGCTCTTCAGTCAGATCCAACTTCCGGTTTAGGAGATACAGGGTGATTAGTATGAAAATGTCCATTTCACATAAATTAATCAGGTTTATCGTTTTAGCAGATTTGGATAGTAGATAAAAGAAAATTAACTTTTTTCAGTTTTAGTGGTATTCAGCTTTCGATTCAGAAGGCACCTAAAAATTTAATTCGTGCTATGATTTCTCAAAGATGTCTTCTCTGATTTTCAAATATTTTGAAACAAATGTAAACTATACTGCTACTCAGGTGAATTTATCTGACTTCGGCCATACCGATTTTGGAATTCCGGTTCCAGTATAAAATCGTTTCTCAAAGCTCAATAATTTCCTCAAAAAAAGCCTAATCAAATTTCAGAAACAAAATTTAAAATTAAAATAAACTTTTATGCAAAATTAATTAATTTTATTCTATTATGACTTCCGATTCTCGAATCACATGATGATGAATTTTTAAATTTCAAACCGATATAGAAGATGACAATCCCGAAAAGCTTCAAAGTTGGACTTAAAACTTTTGTAATTTATTCGTCAAGTCAATTCATGACCATACGAATCGGTTTGGGTTATGCTGGTTCCTGAATACCGCTCTGGAAGTACCTTAAATTACCGTAAACTCTAAAGTGGAGCTTACATATCATGGCATGTTTAATCGATTATCACACTTTTAGATTCAAATTCGATCCGATTTGCAGTTTCGACATTACAGAGTAATGAGTGATTAAAATCTCAAATTATCGCTTAAAACGACGGTCATTCAAATAATGTCATGAACACTTAAACACCGAAGAATGTTCATGCAAAAAATACATGCGGATTGATAAAAAAGGTATCATCTCACTGCTAGGTGGATTAAACACGTTTTTTTGTTTTAAATTCGAAGAAATAGGTGCCTTAGAAGAATTAGGCGTGGCATTTGTAACGGTTTTTTGATTTTCAGGTATGTTCTGTAAATTTAAGGTCGTTGATTTGACTTGTTGTCTAAGCGAACGAGCGTTTAAAATTTTTTCCCTGACAGGACATTTCAAATAATTGGATTTATGATTTCCATTGCAATTTGAACATGAAAATTTATCAGTGGTTTCATTCATTGGACAAACGTCTTTCGAATGCGATTTACCACAATTCAAACACCGTATATCCATATGACAATTTTTGGTTCCATGACCGAAGCCTTGGCAACGACGACATTGCGTTAAGTTTGCAATACGATTATGCCGTTTATAATGTTCCCAATGAATTTTAATGTGGGAAATGAAACGTACTTTTTCTAAAGTTTTCAAATTGTTTACATCACTTCGATTGAAGTGTATTAGGTAAAATTCATGGGAAATTCCAGAGCGTGGTTTAGAAGTACCATTCGCTCTTTTTTTCATAAGTATTTCTTGGGAAGGGGCAAAACCAAGCAATTCTTTTATTTCATTTTTAATTTCATCAATACTTTGATCATTTGATAAGCCTTTCAAGACAGCCATGAAAGGTCTGTCTGATTTTATATCATATGAATAAAATTTATGAAGTTTCTCGGACAAATATCGAAAAAGTCGTTCGTAATCTTCCAATCCATCAACCAAGACTCGACATTCTCCTCTTCGTCCGATTTGAAATGAGACTTTTACTTCCGGGAGAAAAGTAGAAAGCTCAGTACGGAATGCTTTGAAGTCGGAAATCATCACCGTCACTGGTGGCATAGATTGTTGTTTCTTCCCAGAACGACAAGTGTCCATTTTGGGAATTTTTGAAGAATTTTCTTCTATGTCGCTACAATCGGATTCAGGAAGAATCTCGTAAATATTGGTAGGCGGCATAGGATCTACGGAAGGGAAATCAGTCCTTTTTTACATTCAGATTCTATAAGATCGTGAATGTTAAAGCTTGCTTCATTTAGAATTGGAACAAACTTTTGCTCATATTGTGGCGCTCCTGGTGGACGGATTTGGAAGCTCTTGGCGCCCACGTGTCGGGAATTTTGTCAGCTTCACGTATGATTTTTGACATTCCGAAAATCGATTGCACTTTGTAAACAATCAACATGGAAGCCAAAGAAGGAAAAAAAATTGTGCACAGTTATTTGGAAAATCCATTGTGGTCTGCATCTAGGCTAGCTAAACAGCTGAAATTGCCCAGAAATACCGTATGGCGCGTTATCAAACGGTATAAGAAAACATTGACAACGATTCGGAAGCCTCAAGCCGATCGTCGGAGTCGAACTGACGACCGGAAATTGCGTGGTAAGATTTTGAAGACGATTAAGAGAAATCCTAATCTGTCGGACCGTGATTTCTCCAGAAAATTCGGTGCTGCCCATAGTACCGTGAGGAGAACTAGACTCCGGGAAGGAATCAAGTCGTATCGAGCTAGCAAACAGCCAAATCGGACCATGAAACAGAATAGTGTGGTCAAAATTCGTGCTCGGAAACTATATGACCAGGTGCTGACCAAGTTCAACGGGTGTCTTCTGATGGACGATGAAACCTGTGTCAAGGCTGACTTCGGTCAAATCCCAGGTCAAAAATTTTACTTGGCAACGGCTCGGGGGGATGTTCCAGCCAAATTTAAATTTGTTTTTGCCGACAAATTTGCAAGAAAATTTATGATTTGGCCGGGCATTTGCAGCTGCGGCAAAAAACGAAAGTTTTTGTTACAAATAAGACAATGACATCGGAACTATACCAAAAAGAGTGTCTCCAAAAACGAATTTTGCCGTTCATTCGATCCCACGACCATCCTGTAATGTTTTGGCCAGATTTGGCAAGCTGTCATTACAGCAAAGCCGTTTAAGAATGGTATGCAGAGAAAGTGGTTCAGTTTGTTCCGAAAACCCTTAACCCACTCAACTGCCCCCAGTTCCGCCCTATTGAGAAATACTGGGCAATCATGAAGAGGAGACTCAAGGCAAAGGGAAACGTTGTCAAAGAATAAGATAGCTAAAACGATGGACGAAGAAGGTGTGCGCCGCCTACTGAGCCGTGTTACAGGAAAAATTCGAGAATTCCTTCAAAACCGTGACGAATAATTTTATCCGTATTTTTTCATAAAAGTATGAAGAAAACGCTACATTTGTATAAAAAAAGATCTTGAATACAATAATAAATAACTGAAATACAGGCAATTGTCTTTGTTCCAATTCTAAATGAAGCAAGCTTTATTAGAAAAATGTTGAATAACGGATTGTGGTTTATTCCGTATTGAATTATTTTTAGCCTTAGGCTTGTTGCCTTTCCGATTGGACGCAGGCATTTTTGAAATGAATGGAATTTTGAATTTTGAATAATAGTTCTTTGAATAGCTAGCCTTTAAAAAGGCTGATTAATTTCTTAGTCACTCTAATATCACTCTTTGTATAACTTAGTCACTCTAATATCACTTCTCTTAGCCTTGGCTGACTAATTGTTAGTCTTTTAAAAGACTGTTAGTGATTCAGGTAGCCTTGAAAAAGACTGAAGCCTTGAATCAATGAAACTCTAGGTGACCAGAAAAAATTTCCAGGAGCCAAGAGCTATATGCGTGCGGTGCGAACGACTGTTCAACACCGACTCATTGTGAACGTGTTGATTATAGCGCGATCAAGGCATCTCCAAACGAAATATTAAACGGAAAGCAGGAGACTCACACAGAACACATATCAGTATCCCATCCGGAGACAACAGATTAACCTGTAAAGAGATGACGGAATAGATTCGAACTCAACTCGTCACTCTTCATCACGAACGCCTTCATAAAAGGTTCTTTTCAGAACCACCATTATTTCATCATAAAGAACTATACTAGTTATTTCGTAGTTTTTAGTTGTATGTCATAATATTTAATGTAATTAATCTGTACTTTAGTTTAGGTGTACCGTTTCAAATTCTAGTAGTGAAAAAAGGGAAAGCTTATACTGTTAACACAATCGATAGTTGAATGATTGATATTCGGAAATATAAAGAAAGACTGTCAGTTTTATTCGTATTCACGACATCCAGTTATGTCTCTGGCATTACACATCCGTACTTTTTTGCTTAAGCTAAATTTTCTTAAAGATTACTGAACCGATAACAAGCTTAGGCTCGTTAAAAAGCAACTCTTGGGATGAATATCTAGTTCTATGTTCTAATTTGCTGTCACTTGCGGCTTAGAAGATACAACAATACGAGTAATGGCTTTGTCTTTTTTCGAAGTAGATCAAATTTTGCATGGTAGTGTATTTCTAAGTTCCATTCCTAGTTCTTAAGTGCTAAACTTAGTTAGAAGGCTAGTTTTTGTTTATTGTATTAGGTTTATGATAATATATCTATCTGTTACTGTTGCCTGTTGTTTTTCGAATATGAAGAGGTTTTATGCCTGATGGGGTGCGAGACTATAAGACTATAACTACATTGGGCTTTTCTCTGCTCATCATTGAAATAAGGCTCAAGGGTGTACGGAGTAAGGATCAGAACTGACGAGATGCTGCAAGTGTTTGATAAAGGAGCACAGGCGGTCGGAACGTAGCTCACAAGTTCTACGTGACAAGAGCGAAGTGAAAGCCCTGCAAATCAAGATGACACTTGCAGCCGAAGCGGACCATGTCAAAAACGCAAGTCAAATAACAAAATCTTTCAAGAAGAAACCGGATCGGTCGAACTAGGTACACTGACCTAGTCCCTGAATACTTACTTCACTTACTTACCCGACTTGCCTAACAGCTATAGTCCTGGGGTGTCCTTTGCTGTATCAAGTATACGTCTCCACATAACTCAGTCCATGGCTGCTCGTCGCCAGCCACTCAAGGCACGGATGCTTCTGCGATCACCCTGCACTTGATCGATCCACCTTGCTGGCTGCGCTCCTCTTCTTCTTCTAATGAGCGTTTTGTAGATGGTCAATTTCGTGCGGTGGCGTACTTTTTTCGATCGAAGGGTTTTCCTGAGTCCAAAGTACGCACGATTCCCTGCCAAAATACGTCTCTGAATTTCTCTACTGGTGTCATTATCGGCGGTCACCAGTGAGCCCAAATACACGAACTCGTCAACCATTTCGATATCGTCACCGTCTATCAATATTCGTGGTGGGAGGCGTAGTGTTTCTTCTCTAGAGCTTCTTCCTCTCATGTATTTTGTTTTTGACGCATTTATAGTCAGTCCGATACGCCTATACACTTTATTTATTTAGCTGAGTCTCGGCAAAAAAATGCCGAGATTCGCACAGCTGAGGAATCATCTCGGCAAAAATTAAAATTACTGAACTTCTCGGCACCCTCAAATTTGACAAACGTCAAATATTGCCGAAATCGCCAGCAGAAGATTTAATGTTTGTTCAGTTAAACTTTCACTGGGTATTCAGTAACGCAATGAAAAAAAAGAAAAACGAAAAAATTAATTACTGAATCATCAGTCATTAAAAAGTTAACCGATTAATTTAGTTCGTGATTTGTCAACATTATAAACAGGCCGTTTGAGATCAAAAATTCATTTTATTTACACTTAAAGGAGACTTACAAATTGTTTTCCAGTAGTGCTAAAAGGCCTCTACCTGAAAACAAGTGGCATAAAATATTTTGAAAAAAATGTCGGAAGGCTCGCATTCAATACCGAGTACTGTATAAGCCATGCAAAGATCATTGAATGCTCCCGGTCCCGCGAGAATTACTACATCTTTCCAGATTAGAGAGCAGTCTCCTTCGCCAAATTCCTCAGATATCACTACTAATAGCGACGCTTCCGGATGCGGCCACTTTGAGTCGAGCTGGAAATATGAAAATAAAAATAGGTTTTTATATATTGAGTTAACTTCCAAAAATTCCATGATAACTTCACGCTAATAGAAATAAGCAATACAAGTTGCTTTCTATATAAAAAAGAATGTGTTGCAATCGTACTTACGTACTTATTTCACCATAAAATAACCGCGCAATGCGAAGCGAAAATGTAACGCGGCAAGAAATGACAGCTGGCGTGCTGAATTTCGGCAAAAGCTAGCGCATATTCCGAAATCTCGGCAAACGTAACTGCTGATGTCGGCATATCTGTTGTTTACTGATAAATTCAGCAAGCAATTATGCCAAATTTCGGCAAAATGAAGCATTTTACCGAAGTATCAGTGAATGCGTTTAACGAAGTTCAGAAACATGCGTATTGATTACTGAGTAATCAGCAAAGTTTCGGCATTTTATTATGCTGAGCTCAAGAAATGGTTTTAAGTGTGTAGCTTCAGCTTTCAGTCCGATGTAGGTTTCCGTCATCTTCTCAAGGTTACGTCTCACAATATCAATATCGTCAGCGAAGCCAAAAAGTTGTACGGACTTTTGGAAGATATTGCCACTCGTGTCGATCCTCGCTCTTCGAATCACTCCTTCCAAGGCAATATTGAACAAGATACAAGACAGTCCATAACCTTGCCGTAGTCCTCTTCGAGATTCGAAGAGACTCGAGAGCGTCCCAGATACTCGGACGTAGCACATCACTCTATCTCTCTGGGGAATGGTGTCTAGCGAGCGTGCTTTCGTACGGCTCTGCAGGTGATAAGCTGAGAAATTGAATGGAGCAAATGTTGTTTGTTCGAACGGGTCATGAAGCTTAACCGGGTCATTGATTTAAGCACATTTTTACATTATTTCTCCGATCAGCAAACAAATCGATTTTGCACACGAAAAAATTCACACATTTTACTTTTGGCTATATAAAAAAAGAATTTATAGCCAACTGAAACGAAATACCACATCACGATTACCATTTTACAACTTTAGTGAACGGAACAACATCACGTCACTACCACTCCTCTAAACGAAATGAGACAAAGTGATTGAGCTCTGTAATCTCCAGCCTTAAATCTGAAAAATAGACAAATTATTTGTTATACACTATCTAGGATTCTAAGGCTAATTTTAGAAAGTTAGAACCTTCAGTTACTAACATATCATCATCGAGTGCGTTCAAGACGTATTCATAATAGTATTTATAGCAAAAGTTTGTTTTTGTTAACTTCCGCTTTCGTTCAGAATTAAAGTTTTCTGTTAACGACGAGCGCTACCGGTGATTTGTTTGCTTTGTTTGATGCATGCTATTAGATAATGCTCAATAAACGTCGCACGTCCACAAGTGCAAAGTGTTTACGAACAGCCTAAATGAAAAATTTCTACACTGATACATATCAACGGATTTCTTCTTTCTCCACGGATCTACTTCACAGAACTTATGTATTTTGGTTTATTTTAACAAAACCAAAGATGCAAAGCAAAGCTGCTAAATAGAAATTTAGGTTGTCTCCCATTTGTTAAAACTGTTGTTTTTCAATGTAACAAAATCTTTGATCTGTGTCTCAGATTCTGTACGGCAATTACATTTGAAAAGCCAGTGGTTTTATGAAAAAATATAAAGTTGTGTACGAGACACGACCGAACATGATTACATTAAAATTGTAATTCTAAAACTCTCTAATCAACAGTCTTAAATTTCATTCCGTAAAAAACATTCAACCGAAAAGGTTGGGTCTAGTAGCATACATTTTAATAACGGTGGTTGGTTTACACGCGTTAAATACGACGGTTAAACTACAAGTAGAGTCCTGTTTTCATCAACCGTTAAACGTATAGTCGTGCTGCATAAGAGAGCCCTAGTGCTGGGCCAAGCTGGTGAAGGAAACAACAAAGGATGTTTCCCAAGTTCTACCCAGGCCACAAGAGCTGAGCAAGAGAGTGCCAAGGCACATCGAAGAGGTGCGGAGGCACATCGAAGAGGTGCGAGGGCACATCGAAGAGGTGTGAAGGCACATCGAAGAGGTGCGAAGGCACATCGGTACAGAAGCATATCGGTGCAGAGCACAAGGAAGAACGAGACAAGACAACTCGATCTTTCCTCTGCCATGCAACACGCATACCGGTGACCTGACCTAGTGACATAGTGCTTCCTTGACAAGCAGTAGCATCATATAGCATCGTACTCTATCGCCACAGTGAGCTTCAGCGTTGTATCAACATCCAGGTACAGTCGGTATTGAATAGTCGTACGCACCGCACGCGTATAGCTCTAGGCCCCAGGAATTTTTTTCTGGTTACCTGGCCTTTTCAAGACTACCTGAATCATTAACAGTCTTTTTAAAGACTAACAATTAGTCAGCCTTTCTCAAGGCTATACAAAGAGTGATATTCTTATTTAATCAGTCTTTATCAAGACTAAGAAATTAATCAGTTTTTTTTAAGGCTAGCTATTCAAAGAACTATTCTTCGAACTAATCAGTCTTTATTGAGACTACCACAAAATTAAAAAAATGAAAAAAATGTAAACGCTCGTTCGCTTAGACAACAAGTCAAATCAACGACATTAAATTTACAGAACATTCCTGAAAATCAAAAAACCGTAACAAATGCCACGCCTAATTCTTCTACACTTCTTTCTTCGAATTTAGAACAAAATACAGGTACGCTTTCCAATTCGTCTTCTAACGAATACAATTTATTGACAGGTAGATCGACTTCGAATAAATTCGACTTCATCACTTTTCGAAGCATTTCAAATCGGATGACAATTTGCAAATAATATTATAATTAATTTAAAATTTAACAGTATTATTTGAATATTTTAAATTGGAATTGGAATAGAGTGAAGATGAATTTTATAATTTTCTCAAAGTTCACAAAATTCATATTGCCATTGTAACAGAAACTTTTCTTAGACCAAATGTCAGATTGAAAAGTAATCCACATTATGTGGATCATCGATTTGACAGGTTTACTGGAATGGGTGGTGGAGTTGCCATTTTTGTCCAACGGCAAATTAAACATCGAATTTTACCTTCTTTCAATACTAAAGTTATTGAAAGCTTGGGAATCGAAGTTGAAACCATTCATGGAATTTATTTCATCGCTGGATCATATTTGCCATTCCAATGCATCGGCGAACAATTGAATTTCTTTAAAGGCGATTTGCAAAAACTCACAAGATATCGACCGATTTTTTTTTGTAATAAGGGACTTAAATGCTAAGCATGTCCAGTGGAATTGTAGGCAAAACAACAGTAATGGTAAAATACTTCATAATCAACTCTCAGCTGGTTACTTCACAGTTCTTCATCTCAGTAATCCGACTTGTTTCTCTTCCATGACAAACCCGTCAACGATTGATCTGGTTCTAACAGATCAAAGTCACATTTGTAGTGAACCGATTACACATGCTGACTTTGACTCAGATCATCTTTCTGTAACATTCAGACATTCCAACGAAGCTATAATTAATCAAATTAGTTCTATATTCAACTATCATAGAACTAATTGGTTGGATTACAGATCTGACATTGAAAATCATGTGGATCATGAAACTATTTTAGAAAATTCTGCGGACATCGACACAGCAATTGATAATTTGAATTATTACATTATCGTAGCTAGAAATCTTTCAGTTCCCTAAGCTCAAATTAAATTAAATTCTCCTATCATCCATGACAACCTTCAACTGCTCATTCGGTTGAAGAATGTTCGTCAACGACACTATCAACGTTCTCGTGATCCTGCTATGAAAAACATAGTTAAGGATTTACCAAAAGAAATTAAACATAGATTTAAACTTTTGCGAAATGAAAAGTTCTTATTCTAAACCTTTCTGGAAACTTTCTAAGGTTCTTA
Source organism: Malaya genurostris (assembly GCF_030247185.1). NCBI lineage: Eukaryota > Metazoa > Arthropoda > Insecta > Diptera > Culicidae > Malaya > Malaya genurostris. The sequence goes on from NC_080572.1 coordinate 131,039,941, forward strand.
AGAAACCTCAGAAACCAATTCCTGCTCTCAAAAAAGGAAATCAAATACTTCTTACAAATGGCGAAAAAGCACAAAAACTTGCTCAGCAGTTGTGAGTCCTATTGAATATGAAGTCTCACTGAAATATGATCATATTTCAACTCAATTGTTATTACAGGATGACATTATTGAGACGAATTTTGATTAAATTAAGTCAATTATTAGGAAACTTAAAAACATAAATGCTCCTGATAATGATGGAATTTTTAATATTCTTATTAAAAATCTTCCCGATCTTGCATTCAGACTTTTGGTTAAAATTTTCAACAATGGTTTTTATTAGCTTACTTCACAAAAAGATGGAAAAACGCTAAAGTAATTTCTATCCTCAAACCTGATAAAAACCCAGCAGAAACATCAAATTATCGACCAATTAGCTTACTTTCTTCTATAACTTCTATATCTTCATATAAATGAGAATTCTTTTTTTTACCAAAACAGTTTGGATTTCGTCATGAGTATTCAACTACTCATCAACTTGTCAGAGTAACGAACATGATAAAAGCAAATAAATCTTCTGGGTTATCTACTGGAGTTGCTCTTCAAAACATAGAAAAAGCATTCGACAGTGTTTGGCACAAAGGTTTAATAGCAAAAATGTCTGATTTCCAGTTTCCTATTCATTTGATCAAAATGATTCAAAATTATTTAACTGATCGTACTCTTCAGGTTAGCTATCAGAATTGTAAATCTGAATTGCTACTCGTACGAGCAGGTGTTCCGTAGGGTTCGAGCGTAGCTCTTACTTACCTTACCTAACAGCTATAGGCCTGGGGTGTCTTTTGCTGTATCAAGCATACCTATCCACATAACTCGGTCCATGGCTGCTCGTCGCCAGTCACTCAAGGCACGGATGCTTCTGAGATCACTCACCACTTGTTCGATCCACCTTGCTCGCTGCGCTCCTCTTCTTCTTGTACCAGTCGGATTAGATTCATGAACCATTTTCACTGGGCTGTCGTCCGACATCCTTATGACATGCCCAGCCCATCGTAGACGTCCGATTTTAACTGTTCGTACGATGGGTGGTTCTCCTAGCAGCTGTTGCAATTCGTGATTCATACGCCGTCTTCCATCTGCACTCCGCCATAGATGGTTCTCAGTACCTTTCTTTCGAAAACACTGAGGGCGCGTTGGTCCTCAGCCAGCATAGTCCAGGTCTCGTGGCCATAGAGAACAACCGGTCTAATGAGCGTTTTGTAGATGGTCAATTTCGTGCGGTTGCATACTTTTCTCGATCGGACGATTTTTCCAAGTCCAAAGTACGCACGATTCCCTGCCTAAATACGTCTATGAATTTCTCTGCTGGTGTCATTATCGGCGGTCACCAGTGAGCCCAAATACACGAACTCGTCAACCATTTCGATATCGTCACCGTCTATCAATATTCGTGGTGGGAGGCGTAGTGTTTCTTTTCTAGAGCCTCGTGCATTATCTATTCGTGTTCGTATTCTCGATCGATTGTGTCGTATGTCGCTCTGAAGTCAATGAATAGATGAGTACTTGTCTTATCGCAAATATGTGATCCGTAGTGGCGCGGGCTCCAGCAAATCCCGCTTGATACGGCCCTACGAATTCCTTAGCTATTGGTGATAGACGACGGCAAAGGATTTGGGAGAGTACCTTGTAGGCGGCGTTCAGCAATGTAATTGCGCGGTAATTGTAACAGTCGAGCTTATCGCCCTTTTTGTAGACGGGACATACCACTCCATCCATCCATTCCTGTGGTAGAATCTCCTCCTCCCAAATCCTAGAAATCATCCAGTGCAGCGCTCTAGCCAGTGCCTCTCCTCCATGTTTGAGCAGCTCGCCTGGCAACTGGTCATTGACGCGGCTTTGTTGTTCCTCAGCTTGCCAATCTCCTCACTTATCTCCGACAGATCAGGGGCTGGAAATCTGTCGTCGGCTGAGCTTGCACCCAGATTGATTCCTGTACCGTTCTCTGTATCTTGTGCTTCGCCAATCAGATGCTCGTCATAGTACTGCTTCCACCTGTCGATCACCTCACGTTCGTTCGTGAGAAGGTTACCACTGGTATCTCTGCACATTTCGGCCTGTGACGTGTAGCCTCTACGTGAGCGGTTCACCTTCTCATAGAACTTTCGTGTGTCATTTGCGCGGTACGGCTGTTCCATCGCTTCGCGATCTTGGTCTTCCTGGTGGCGCTTTTTCTTCCGGAAAACCTTGTTCTGTCTGTTCCGCGCCTGTCTATATCGTTTCTCGTTCGCTCTAGTGCGGTGTTGCAGCATCCTCGCCCTTGCTGCATTCTTCCCTTCAGCCAACTGCTGACATTCGCCGTCAAACCAGTCATTTCCTCGATTCGATAACCTCGTACCTAGAATGGTTGCAGCAGTGCTACTCACGGCGGACCTTATGTTCCTCCAGCCGTCTTCAAGAGTCGCCGCGCCAATCTGCTCTTCCGTTGGTAGCACTAGCTCCAGTTGTTGCGCGTATTCCTCTGCAGTACTAATGCTACGTAGCTGCTCGAGATTGAGTCCCGGCGTTCCTGTGCGACGAGTATTGTCCAACAAAGTTCTGCAGTGCTACGACATCGAAGCCGCGGATTTGAAGCTCATTATGCAGCATTCGGTCGTACCCTGGGAAGCCAAGCGATTTGCAGTTCCATGTGCCAAGTTTCCAATCGTAGTCCTTATTTCGTCGCGTAGGTCTTTGCCGATTATTCCGAGTAGTATTTATAGTAGTACCAACCTCCTGTCTCACCGGAGGGCCATCGTGTCAGCACTGTTCAGAGTCCCACACTGACACAAGGACGGTAATCAGCCGCTCCTAACGTGGAGAACAGACGCTCGGGTAGGCTCGCTCTCTGTGAAGAGAAGGCAAGCCCTCCCTTCCCTGTCAGCATACGACCAAGGTCCCACCGGGGTTGGTTATCCGATCTTTCCTATGGTTACTCGTACCCCAGCCGGCACCGCGGGGAGGTAGGGATAGGAGTTACTGGACAAGAGGCTAAGAACCACATTGGGGCCTGAATTGCGCATTATCCAGTCGTTTACCAACCCGTAGCGTAGCTCTAGTCTTGTTTAATATTTTCACTTCTGATCATCCAAATCTACCCGTTGGTTGTCAGAAATCGCTATTCTGTGACGACACAAGTCTGTTAGGTACAAATAGAAATCTAAGAGTGATTTGCAGTCACCTATAAAGAAGTTTAAATATTTTCAGTGATTATCTGTTAAAATGGAAAATTAAACCAAATGCAGCACAAACGCAATTATTTATTTTTCCTCATAAGCCAAGAGCTTCTTTATTATTGTTTAATCACATTCTCAAATTGAATGGCTTGGAATTGACATGGTCTGATCAAGCAAAATACTTAGTGTTAGCTTATGACAAAAAACTCACTTTCAAGGATCACATTGAAGGCATCCAGGTAAAGTGTAACAAATATATTAAATGCTTATATCTTCTTATAAACAGAAATTCTAACTTTCTTCACGTTTCGTCTTAGACTCGAAAGTGCAGAGCAGTTCAAATTGAATTACTTACTGCGAACTTAAACAGTTCAATTTGAACCGCTAAGCAGACGTAAAGTTATTGCTATTTGCAACACACTTGTAATAAGCACCGAAATGTTAAGTCTTTCCTGACGTGCCGAACGAAAACAAGTTTCGGCTAATACTGGCCGATTGAGATGGTCATTTAGTGCCCTAGCATAAAATAAGGTTAACCCCCAAACGACCATTTGAATCGGCCAGTATCAAATAGTTTATTTTGATAATAAATCAAATCAATTTCGACATTCACCCTATCGCGGATCTCTTTAATAGATCTCATCTTCTTCCGATAATCCAAACGAGTTATGTTCAGAGAGAGAGAGAGATTTGAACTCTCATCGATCCTTTGGCGCAAGTGGTATTGTATTAAATGAAGCGGTTATTCAAACGCGAACTGTAATGGCATCTGATCCATGGCTTGGGTTCTATCGCCGAAATTTATTGTGTGATGTAATTTACAAACATATATTATGTCGAATCTGGAACCCCCGGTTTCAGATCTGCTGCAGAAAAGATACCAATGTTCTTTCCAGTGGCATCCTCCAGTTCGTAGGAATTGGTGCACCGTTTTGAAATGATTTTGCACGGTATATACACAGGCCCTAACTTAGCATTAAAGTTTTCCCCTGCTGACGATTATGTAAAACTTTTTCTATATACGTTCTGACCAACCAAGTAAACAGGAGCTGATTTTCGAAAGCGAAGATTATAACTTTTTAACCCTTATGCACTCGAATGGGTACCCGGGTACCTTTTCGAATTTCAAAATAAGAAATTTCTGAGTTAGGTTTAAACTAAGATTCTGCAATTCGGTCAATTCCAAGAACTAGTTGGACCATAACTTCTCATGCTTTGACTTTTCATTTTACAGTAAGGGGGGTCGAATGGGGGGGCTCAAATTTTTTTTATTACGTAAACACCCGAATGGGTACCCGGGTACCCACAAATAAAAATGCTTGTAACTAAGGCAAATTCCATCCGATTTGAATTTTTTCAGTACGGGTAAATTCAGAAATTTATCCACTTTTCGATGGCCGTGTATATTGCTGTAGTAGGTTCTTCTGGTTCCCGTTAATCCGGATTTCCGTAGAATGTTCCGACACTTGTGTTTTCCACCATAAATGTCATTTACTAATTTGAAACTTTTCCAAACCAGCTATTTGAGAAAGGCCGTACCAAAATGAACCTTTTGTAGAAAAATGACGTCATCTAAAGGGTAGTTGGCCTATTCTGGACTTACTCTCATAGAACGAAAAAAAGGAAATATAAATGAGAACGAAACTGTTTGGGAAGTAACTTCGTGATGTTTCGAAATGTTTGTTGCCAGAATTAAAAATTTTATGTTACGTACATAACGGATGCCCCCTGAAATATATAAACATAACAACTCAGCATAGCACTTGATTTCATATAGCAATTCTTAGATAAGATTACAAAAATACGTGAAATCCGTGTATAAATGCCTCGATGTCGGAACTCATTTAGGATATCCGGGTTCCTGGGAACCAGGAGCACCATGTCCATCTTTATGGGTACCAATCCCAAAGAGCTTAAGTTCCTGAATCCAACAGTGCTAAAATTACTTCAATCGGTTGAAAAATGCTCAACTTACAGCGATCTAAAAAAATGGGTACCCGGGTACCCATTCGGGTGGTTAAAGGTGTTTTTTTTTCGAGTGCACAACGGTTAAAGATTTTTCATGTGCTTTCTCTAAGTTTTTCATAACTTTGTCATACACCTCTTTATCAATTTGCCCTTTCTTCTTTGACCTTTCGAGGGCTGAGATACCAGTAGTGGTTACATCGATCCGATGTTCCTCTCCACTAGCGACAATATCATGCCCAAACAGAACTCGGTAAGGCGAGAACCCTGTTGAGTAGTGAACCGTATTGTTGAGTGCATATTCAACTTCGGAGATTTTTGCATCCCACGATCGTTGGTCAGATTTGACGTAAGTTCGAATGCATGCGTTTATAGTTCTGTTCAACCGTTCTACCGGGTTGGCTTGACTGTGATGCCGTGCATTTGCCCAATGCACCACCTTATATTCATCCAAAAATTCCTTAAAACTCTTGCTCAAAAAAGAGCTGTCATTGTCGGTAATTAAGATTTCGGGAACCGAATACCGTCGAAACCACATTTCTTTAAGTTTTTTGGTAACCAATTCCGCCGTAATCTTTTTCATAGGAAACAATAAAGTGTATTTTGAAAATAAGTTCATCAGTACAAACAAGTGTGTATTACCTGCTTTGGAATGCGGAAGTGATTGTATAAAGTCAATAGCCAGTATCTGGAAAGGCCTAGAAGAAATTCGTTGCTTTCCCATTTCTGAATGCTGTGAAATATTAGCCGGTTGGCACTCTTTGCAAATAGCACAACGTTCCACATATTTCCGTACTGTGGTTGCCATTTTTGGCTAGAAATATCTGCGTCTGACCTTATCAAGCAATTTCTCATAGCCAATATGGAAAGACTCTTCACGTTCGGTTTTCAAAACATTTTCTCTGGTTTCCTCTTACAGGCAGATTTTCCATTCAAAACAATAATCAAGCGATTCTGTTTTCGAAGGAATAAATTTATGAAGATAATTTTTTTAAAGGCCTTTTTTGTTCCGGCAAGTCTTTGATTTTTGTCGTGAATACGACTTACTTTACTATGGGGTGCCTCTTCAAAATTTACCCTCTGAGAGAGTGATAAGTTTTTGATCGTGAATATCTCTTGTTGTATCTATCGAATCAACATAATTTTTACTACATGCCATCGGAAATATAATCACAATTTTATGATAAAATATTCAGTTGTGTGACATGATCTCAAATAATTCAAAATTAGACTTTTTTAAATCTTTGGTATAAACGAGTATCAAAGAGGATAATTCATAAGGCGCGTTTGCCTTTCTCGTATCTTTAAAGCTCATAGCTCAGTGATCTGTGAAAGGATTTATACAATCTAACTACCAATAGAATCGAAATTTCTCAACTTAAGCGTGCATAGGAAAAGCATTGAAGTATTTCAATAGTACACTATTGAAAAACCTGTCTCATTTGACCGATGTCAACATCAGCCAATCAGAACGCGTTCTGCTGCTGTACAAAAAATCGTTCGAGAAAATGTTCCGAACAGTTTTTAATATCGTAGTGAGTTCCACAATTTGACCCTTCTGAATGCTAGAAACGAATCCCTACAGCATATTGATAGTTTCTTCCAATAAATTATGCAAATCCGAAATGAAATAATCGAAATTAAAGTTCTGTATGCGGCTATTTTTATAGCCGTAAGGACCGCCCATTAGTGAAAAAGCTACAAACGAAATCACGTAAAAGAAACCCCTTAACAAAAATTGGATCAGTTTGGATTCTGTCGCCACTGCGAGCAGATGTATTTTGTGTCGTTTGTAAAGCTAGTTTCGCTTTCGGTAAGAGCGATTACGTCACAGCTGCCAGTCGTTTGCATTGGTGAAAAAACAACGGTGGAGAGCATTGCACAAAATCAGCCATTCTAATGGCTCTAAAAGTTTTCTAAAGAACTATTAGGATTTGTTGTTCGAAAATCGAAGGTAAATACCCTCAGTTTAGTGCAAATCTAGAACAGTTTGGTTAGATTTGTGCACTTTTCACTGTGTGAAATTCACAGTAATCGAGATCAAGTGATGCCTTCTTTGTTTTTGCGATAAATGTGGAAAAGGGGAATGCTTGCATAATTCATACAATTGATCAACTAATTGATATTCGGAAGTGTTAAGGAACATGTCAGTTGTTTTCGTATTCACGACATCCAGTTATGTCTCTGACATTACCCACCCGCCTTTTTTTAAAAGAGATGAGTACCAGGTATCTTGAGCTTTCATCACATGCAAAGCTTCAACAGCGCGCGAGAGAGCGTCAGGAATAATGTTATCCCTCCCCCGTCGATGTCGTATTTCCAAATCGTATGCTTGCAGTTCTATCGACGACACGACCTGCCACTCGCTTTTAAAACTGTATCGCAAATCGAGCTACCCCTCAGTAACTGGTAATGTCAAAATGATATCTAATGAAAAATGTTTAAAATTGGTAACGCGGTCAGAGAAATTGTTGTCTTCAAAATAACAGTTACAGTAACCCTAGTTACCATTGTTTATCTTTTCAAGGTAATCGTTCTCGGTTTCATTATTGCATATGCCCAATCTAGAGCATCTCAGAAGTTCTCATCGTCGACTGCGGATCTAAATCGGAATTGAGAGTTTTTATGGCTTGCTAATTTTGTATTTAATTATATATTCTGTTCACTAATAATATGTATTCTTGTAGCCTCTTTTCAAAGTGCGTAAAGACCCGAAACTAACCCTTTTGCGTTTATCTACGGCGTGATGCTCAGAGGGTGAAGAAAATCTCACCGCGAGACCAGAATGATCTTCAACCAATTGCATTGTAGTACTCAGATGAACAGTATGACCGCGAATGTTGGTGTTATGCTGCAGTTTTGATGATGTTGCTACTTGTTAGAATCATTTCGATCGTGATTGCAATTATTTATATACTTTCAAATGTACTAATCAGCATTCACAAATTTTATATGACTTTTTCACCAATATTTCAATTATATAAAAGTCCTACACAAAATAAATGTTTAGTTACCGGTGAAATATGCTGCGATTACAATTTCAATCAATTGTGATCTGCGCTTCGCTGATATGAATTGCATTTAATGATATATGTACGTAACTACTCAACCGTAGGTCGAGTGGCCTACGCTAAAATGCGGAAACGGAGTGTCCCTTTTTAATTCTTCCCTTATATCGAATTCATATAATGAGGCCCTTATTACCAGTATCACTACACGGTGAAAACCCTTATTATAGGTATCACTTCACGGTGAAAATCAAGTGAAGTGAATGTAGGTATTTATCACGAAAGTCGCTTCAGAGGAAAAAGTAATTACTTTTATGAACTTGTGGTTATTACGAACATCACATAATTTTTTTGGAAAAATGATTTTTTTCACTACAGTGACTACTTCAGTGTGCGTAACAGTTCAGTAACAGGGAAAATCAAGTGAAGTGATATAAGTGTGAAGTGAAAGTGGAAGTGAGAACGGTTATTAGGGCCTGAAACTCTTTTTAAACGCCAGTAGAAGACGAGACAATCAGTGGGAACAACTTGACAGGGTATTTTGATTATTAGAATGAAATGCAAAATCGCGGTTCTGCACGTTAAGGAAAAAACCAAAATCCCGAAACGACATTATCATTCCTGTTGTCATTCAAATATTTTTGATAGATACGTAGATAGCAAACGAAAAATTCATTGGTAATATATATATATATATATATATATATATATATATATATATATATATATATATATATATATATATATATATATATATATATGTATATATATATATATATATATATATATATATATATATATATAGATATATATATATATATATATATATATATATATATATATATATATATATATATATATATATATATATATATATATATATATATATATATATATATATATACGGATATGTTCCATTTTGCTAGATCACCATTACATCGCCATATTGTTAGCGCCATTAAAAAACTGGTTTATTCCTGCAATCAATATAATTAGCCTAACTTGAAATAAACTGTTTTACTTATAATACATCTTTTAAAGTATTACCTGTTTGTTTATTATGCTGTGCATGGTGACTATTTCGTAGCAACCACAGCAGTGATGCTTGTAAAATATATTTTCATTATTACCTAGGGGTCTTTCAATACTTCGGTAACTGATAGTGATCGCGCATAAACACTTTTTATTGCGATTTTTCTTCGAAGTGCCTGGTCGTGTCGTCGGTTCTATGCTCCAGCGACTTAACCTTGAAGAAGTTCTCCATTTTCTTCTCGTGATGTGTGTGAGAGCAGAAGCATCGGTCACGACAACAAAATGAAATCCTTCGATAAAAGGACGAAACTTACTGATGGCTGAAATCACGGCGAGCCCTTCCTTTTCCGACGCAGCATAGGCTTGTTGAGCAGGAGAGAGCTTTTGAGAAAAGTATACCACAACTTTCTCCCCATCGCTATGTTCCTGGACTAGAATTGCAGCTATAGCAGTATCGCTAGCATCAGACTGGATTTGGAATGGTAAGCCAACATTTGGATTGCTAAGAACCGGGGTGTTTATCAAGCATTCTTTAATGCTAATGAACGCTTTCTCAGCTAAATCATGCCATTTAATTGTTTTAGGTTTTCTTCGAAGGAGATTTGTAAATGGAGCAGTTAATTCACTAAAATTTTGAATAAATCTCCGGTAATAATTGGCCATGCCCAAAAACCGATGAAGAGACCGTATCGACGATGTCCGTTCATAATTGACAATCGCTTCTACTCTCTCCGGATTTGGTCTTAAACCATCCTGCGACAATATATACCCTTAATAAGGAAGCTCATTTAAACAAAATTTAGATTTGTCAATATTGATGGAAAGATTAGCTATTTGTAATCGTTTGGCGACCTCCCGCAGACTGTCGAGGTGTGCCTCGAATGTACGGCAGTCTGGTGAACTGGAACGATCCTCTCCCAAGTACCGAAAAAGCCGTATACCGTCGCGAGTCAGGATCAAGCGGAATTTGTAAGAATGCTTTTGTTAGGTCAATAGTTGATAAATATTGGCTTAATCCCAACCTGCCTAGTATACGATCCTGGTGTGGGAGGGGGTAGGCATCCCTTTTAGTGCGTTCATTCAACCGTCTGGCGTTCAAGCAAAAGCGAACTTCTCCCGTTGGTTTCAAAATTGGAACTGTACTCAAAGCCCAGTCACTTTTACTTTTTTCGATAATTTTTTGTTTTAGCATTTTATCTAGCTTTAAATTGATTTTTCGTTGCATATCTGGAGACGTCGGGTAGGGGTTAATCCTTACCGGCGCACTGTTTATAAATTCTTCTTTTATCTTAATTTTGTGTGATATAATTGAAGTGACATCGAGCACTCCCCCTTCTGTCTGTACTTTAAACATTCTTTTCTCCTCTTCTAGTTCCCTTCGCTGTTCATCAGTGAGCGACCCGATCAAATTCTCTTCCTTACAATTCTCTTTCTCCAAATCACTCTCAACCAATTCCTCTACGGAAAATGAGGGATGTAAGCTAAAAGCCTTCCAAAAATCTTCGTAACCCAAGATTAGTCGTTGTTTAAGCTTTGGCGCAACTAGAGCTGAGATGTTATGGCATTGATTGTTGAATGAGATAGGCAAGTTTAAGTATCCGTTTATATCAATGAATGTGCCAGAAGCTGTTTTTACAGAAATATTTGATGGATTCACTTTTGATTTTAAATCTTTAATCAATTTTTCTGATCCCAAACCCAGTACAGTTTTCTGAACACCACTATCCAAAAGACCAATGATATCTTTACCTAGAATATTAACCTTCACAAACGGCCTTTCGTCTCCATTTAATTTGAAGAAGATTTCTGCTACGTCGTGATCAGTTGAATAATCGTGTTCCGATACAGGCTCGAAACCATTTTGCAATAAACTAGTAATCATATCAGTGTAACCGAGAGGATTTAAGAGTTTATCGCTAGCTTCCTCTCCTAAGCTGAGCTCTCTTCGTTTTTTGAACAGTGAGGACGAGTTTTTGTAAGTACGTCTGGAAACCTACAAAGACGGCAAAATTTTTGTCTTTTTTGAGAGCATTCCCCATAGTGATGATCTTTTTCTCTGCAGTTGTAACAAACTCCTATGGGTGGACGTTTGTATTGCTCTACAAGTTTATCGAGTGTACCTTTACTCGATCCTTCCATTGATGACTGAGTGCTTTCTTGCATCCCGTTCTCATTGTCCTTACACTCATTTGATTTAGTTGATAAGCTTTGCTCAAGTTTAGATTTTTCGTTTTTGGTAAATATTTTAAGTGTCTTATTCATAATATTCTTTTTAATTGGTTCCGCAGTCTTTTCTTTCACCTGGTTACAACGGGGCTTGACAGTATTGTCTGAAGGTCGTTGGAAAATTATGCCTATTATTCTCATCGACAACTCTGCCATACCGCTTCAACTTAGATAACGACTTGATTCCGGCTCCAGTCATGGCGTTTTTGTAATCGAAACGCATGTTTCTCTACACAATTTCAATTTTGCTTGTTTCTAAGATCGGTCGGGTCATGGAATTGAATAGTTTCATCATATCATGGTAGTAATCAACAAAACGTTCCCCTTTCATTTGTCTACGATTAGTTGCTTGAATTTTTAGCTGAAAATCTAGGTCCGGAGGAAGAAATTCTCTTTTCAGTTCCCTTTTTAATGTTGACCAATTTCGGAACTCTCGATTTTCCATACCCTCCATGAACCAATCTTTGGCTCTTCCAGCAAATAAATGGATTGCTCCCCGATAAAGTTCTCTATCAGAAATTTGCTCTGCTCTACATCTTATTTTCACTTCTTTAAGGAACTCAGCTAGCCTACGTCCATTATCTTTGCCCTCGTATTTTAATCTCCAGTCAGATATAGGTACACGTTTAAAAACTTTACGATAAGCTTTTCTATACTTTTGTCCTTTCTTTTCTCTTCTATCTTCAGATGACGAATTTGAGAATGAATACGATTTCGAACTTTCAGTGTCTGAGTATTTATCTAGTGTATCTGAAGATGAGTATTTGTTTACACGTTGATCTCGCGGCTCTTGTCCCTCTCCCTCTTGCCTATGCTTATAATTTCTAGCTCATTTTGCCTTTCTCATATAGAAAGGTTATGCAATCACTATGAAAACCGATTTTTGAACCGGGGCCAGGAGAGCCGAGTGTCATATACCATTCGACTCAGTTCGTCGAGTACGCAAAATGTGTATGTGTGTGTGTATGTGTGTGTATGTGCGTATGTGTGTATGTAACGTTTTTTTGCACTAACTTGCAAAAAATTGTGAAATAAGTGCACTAACTTTTCTGAGAGATGGCTGAACCGATTTTCACAAAATTTAGATTCAAATGAAAGGTCTTGAGGTTCCATACAAAATTCTTGCATATTATTTGAATCCGACTTCCGGTTCGGGAGTTATGGGGTAAAATGTGCAAAAAAAAAATAAAATATATGTTCTAACATTTCTCATAGATGGCGCGACCGATTTTCACAAACTTATGTTCAAATGAAAGGTCCTGTGGTCCCATACGTAATTCCTGAATTTCATGCGGATCCGACTTCCGGATCCGGAAATATAGGGTAAAGTGGGTTAAAAATTGTATACCATCACTGAAAATTGGGAAAAACCTTAAAAATTTTTCTAAATCAACCTCAAATGTTTTCCAATTGATAGTTTTTATCAGTAGACGGTCAAACAAAACGATTTCGGTTATTCTTTTAAGAATCGAAAAAAATTATTTTGAAGAATACCACAGTATTATAGTATGATTGATATGAGAAAGGCATCATTACACCACTAGGTGGATTAAAACAGGTTTTTTCTTCTCTTTTAGTTTTTGTTTCTTGTAATTTTTATTCGAAATGATATTTAACCCTTCCGAATAGGAGTTTTCCGCCGTGGACGACTCATTGTCAAATAGGTTATTCATGGATGTATTGTCTAGCCCGTTCTTAATATTATCGACTGACTTAAGCGAGTCGGAAAATTCTATCATTGAAATCCAGTAATAGTTGTTCAAGTTTTTTCTTTCCACTAACCTTCTCTTTTGCTTCCATCCTGATTCTTTCTTCCACTGCTCTTTCCCTTTCTCTACGTTGTTTTTCTTGCTCTGCAGTCTGGGCTACAAAAGCTTTAAAGTGCCTTATCAATTCTGTTGATATTTCCTTGCTACTCTGATCAATTTCTGATAATTCTTCTAGTAATTCCTTAGATCGATTAGCTGATGTATCTGTTTCAGAATTATTAGTTACTATATTTTTTTTCTTTCCTTCCTCTTGCTTCCACTGTCCCCTCCTCTATTTCCGTATCTTTCCCACCAACCGTTTTATTTAAAATATCGATTTCTGTTCTGACTTCTTCTATAGCTTTACTTAAGTCGTTTTCTAGCTGACTAGAATTCTCGCCACCATGTTTGTAATGAATCGAACTGTTTGGGAAATGCTTTTTAAACGTCTGGATAATTTGCTGACTTATATTAATGATTTCAAACGAGTGTCTACGAGCTTCGGGAGCTCGGGAGAGTAGAAAAATCCTTATTCTATAATAAATCAATCTCGTATGTAGCTTTTCTCGTTGCCGAGCATCTGTCTTCGGATTATCTAATAATCCGCTAATTATCATGGCTTTAGAATATATGATCGCAATTTCTCCTGCTACTTCTTTCCAAGTTGGTGAGTATGTCACTGTGAAAGTGTCAATATTTCTTTCTTCCCCCATTTTATCTTTTAGTTTTCTTCGCTTTATACTCTCATGTTCGCCTGGTGTACAAGCTATGCCTCTGATTAATAATTCATGCTCCACTTCATCTATTGATAGATGAGCGACATTTAAGTTTTTGTATAATGAATGCAAGTCCATGTTAACTGATAATCAATAAATAAGTTCTTTATGAAAAATTTTCAGTGGTAAGTATTTTTGAAAAGGTACTCGTTTGAATAAAGCTTGGTTAATTGCGCATTGTTTAAATTATTCTGGAGAATCAAGACCCATTAACAGGGCTTGTATTGTGAATCCTCAAACGAACGAAGCAACAAAAAAACATCTGCTGTAAACTCTTTGCTTGACATAGCTGAATTAGAGACCTATATTAGAGAGAAACTGAATGCGTGAGAGTATATGCTACTGAGCAGATCAATTCCCTTGCCTATAGTAAATTGCCTATGCTCTCAGTCTCAGTTAACACATGAACTAAGCAATCCATGGCAATGTAATGAAATGTAGGATTCGCTCTCGTTAGTATTGTATGAGAAAGAAGGCCTTGCTTCACGGCGTGCTACATGACGCGAAGCAAAGTCAAAAAGGCAATGCTTACGGTGTTGTCACAGTGTACGTTTAACTTAATTATTTTTGAACATAATGTTCGCATTCTAAGACCAAATTTGATCACATTTCAAACATACTTTAAACATTTTATAGCAGAAATTTTGCATTTGAGCCCGTTTTCAGAACGATCAATTTGTTTCTTGGGAGTTTACACTGTGTACACATCCTAGAAACATTAAAAGCAATGTTCTTTAACCGTTGTGCACTCGAAAAAAAAACACCTTTAACCACCCGAATGGGTACCCGGGTACCCATTTTTTTAAATCGCTGTAAGTTGAGCATTTTTCAACCGATTGAAGTAATTTTAGCACTGTTGGATTCAGGAACTTAAGCTCTTTGGGATTGGTACCCATAAAGATGGACATGGTGCTCCTGGTTCCCAGGAACCCGGATATCCTACGGCCTTTCTCAAATAGCTGGTTTGGAAAAGTTTCAAATTAGTAAATGACATTTATGGTGGAAAACACAAGTGTCGGAACATTCTACGGAAATCCGGATTAACGGGAACCAGAAGAACCTACTACAGCAATATACACGGCCATCGAAAAGTGGATAAATTTCTGAATTTACCCGTACTGAAAAAATTCAAATCGGATGGAATTTGCCTTAGTTACAAGCATTTTTATTTGTGGGTACCCGGGTACCCATTCGGGTGTTTACGTAATAAAAAAAATTTGAGCCCCCCCATTCGACCCCCCTTACTGTAAAATGAAAAGTCAAAGCATGAGAAGTTATGGTCCAACTAGTTCTTGGAATTGACCGAATTGCAGAATCTTAGTTTAAACCTAACTCAGAAATTTCTTATTTTGAAATTCGAAAAGGTACCCGGGTACCCATTCGAGTGCATAAGGGTTAAATTAATATTCATCGGAACTAAAAGTTATGAATCTAGTTTCTTCAAAGGCATCTCATCTTCAATATGAGAACCATTCATCAAATGCTAACCTCGTGAAGCATAGATCTCAGATAGCGGGCATATTTATGAACTAATGAACGAACGAAGCAGTTTCCTTGCTTGGGTTGCGCTGTGAATTCTACCTGGCATACGAATGTGTGTGAATAGCACAGATGGTTAATATTCGTTGCTTCAATTTGCAAGCCCTGCCCATTAAAGATTCTTTATCGGTAAATATATTGAAAACCCGCTATTTGATAAATTTACAATTGCAGCTGAAACCTTTTTCGAGTGTACGCACTAGTAGACAAGGAAAAACACACGGCAGTAAAATTTCACAAATCGTGTTCCCCTGTACCTCGTACAGTACTTCTCCTTATACCAGCTTTTGCAAGTTGAATGTTTCCTAACCATTAATTTTACAACTTTTCTGACTACAGCACTTACTTTTGAGCTTTTAATTGGTATGTCTTTTGAGTTGGGCGCCATTTGTTACTTAGCGGGTCTTAAGGACCACTACTTAATTGCCCCTAGTCCTTGGTCAGAGCCACGGGGACCGTCTGGGGTGGGCTCCAAAGGCCTCTTTTTCCTGGCGAGCTCAAGCGTGAGGTTCGAAGGCTCAAGGTCAGCTCAAAGACATGATGACATCAATTAAAAACCCAAACACGGTCTTTACTTACACACTAGTTTTATTTTAACTTTACTTACAAATTAAGGTGTTTGTGTGGGTGTAGGTTGCAACTGTTCTTCGGCCGGCCGGCTGTTTCTGGGTGGTGGTCGGGAAAACTCTACAGTAGTTGGCTGGAATGCACGGTGGTATCTGGTTACTCGTGACAACGGATGATTCGACAGATGTAGTTGGTCGGCTGCGGGTGGATCGTTACCAATTGCCCCAGAACTTCTGTTCCTGAGGTGTTGGTCTGAGACCTTTACTGGTCGCGGTTTTGTTTTTCACTCGCCCTTGTGACCTGGCTCGTGGTCCAGACAATAAGCTACTCCAATGACTTTAGTAAGTCACTAATGGCTCCTGGTTTGAGCAGAGAGAGAGGATTTGAGATTACAACACTATTGGGCTCACCGGGATTGCGTGGTTCATACCTGATTTTCAATTATAAAAAGTTTTTATTCCGTTTTATAACTCCTTACTTCTTCTATAATATTTACTATCTTCAACTATTCTCTTCGACAGATTTGTTCCAAATGATCGTGGTTCATGATTCCCAAGTAATCAATCTCTCTCTATCTATCTTCCAACTTCTTCGACTTTCCCATAACCAGCTTTTTCCGTGAGTTTCCTGTTTCCGCCGTCTTCGAGTATATTGTGTAATTTGTGTATTTTGTGTGTTTATTGCTACATTTTGTATACATTTTAATTACAGACCGTACTACTAGAATTTAAGTGCTTAATTTTACTCACTTCACCTTATTTATGCAACACAATTATCAATAAACGGAACATTTATTATATACAACAAATTAGACGGGAGTTTAGACAATTTGTACCTATGACTTTATTTTGCTATAATTTTAAGCTTACTGTGGTGAAAAATCTTTTACACTATCTCTCTTGCCATTCTTGCTTGCTTACAACTGGTATATAGGGGACAGCAGCCAAACGGTAACAAACTACGTAGAAATTCTTTACACTGACTTTAGCAAAGCCTTCCACCGTATTGACAGGATCAGGGTCATTTCGCCGAAAGCCATTTCGCCGAAAGCCGTTTCGCCGAAAGCCATTTCGCCGAAAGGGTTATTTCGCCGAATGACATTTCGCCGAATGGGTCACTTCGCCGAATGCCATTTCGCCGAAAGGGTCATTTCGCCGAATCCTGAAAAAGTCTTGAAACCGTAATTAGAACTGATTTAAATTAAAGACAAACAAAAGATGATAGCGTTAACGCCCGTTTTGTTGACCTACCATTGTAGTTCTCAAGAAAACTTGCTGACTATTAGCTACTAAGCATCAAAGCAATTGCATAGGTTAAGTGAAAATGAAAAAAATATCTAATGTGGCTACGCGAAATGGCTTTCGGCGATATGACCCGCTCCCGGGGACAGCAGCCAAACGGTAACAAACTACGTAGAAACTCTTTACACTGACTTTAGCAAAGCCTTCCACCGTATTGACATACCATTACTTCTACACAAACTACAAAAGGGATTCTCCAGGCAGTAAACGCCTGACTCCCAAGGCCAAAAGGAGCAAAGACCATGGCGGAAGTGATGGGGCAAAGGAACGTGGCGAGGGGCTCAACCCAAACCTCGGCACTCGAACCCCGGACCCGAGCCATGTAAGCGAACCCGGCAAGAATCCATGGGTGAAGGTCGCGAAAAAGAAAAAGGTCCCAAAAGAGGCCGGGCCCATTCCCGCGAGGAAGGCTAGGGACAAAGGAGAGGCTTTGTTGGTTAAGGCCGACAAAGAAAAGTACGCCGATGTGCTCAAGGCCATGCGGAGCGAGGCAAAGCTAGCCGAGCTTGGCAAAGAGGTTCGCAGCATCCGTCGTACGAAGACGGGAGAGATGCTGCTCGAGCTTAAAAAGGGAGCTCAGGGCGGAACGGAGCTTGTTGCGCTTGCCCAACAAGTCCTGGGCGATACGGCCGAAGTTAGAGCCCTGCGTAACGAGGTTGCACTCCAGTGCAAACGGTTGGACGAAATCGCCACCGCAGAAGAACTTGCCATGGCCATCAAGGAGCAAGGAGGTGTGGATGTCTCACGGGAATCCATCCGCATGAGGAAAGGACCACAGGGCACCCAGATAGCTACATTTAAGCTATCGGCCACGGATGCCAATAAGGTCCTCAAAGTGGGCAGGCTAAAGGTCGGATGGTCGGTATGCCCAGTGACCGCTTACCAACCGCCGGTGGTCGACATGTGCTTCAGGTGTTTCGAACCTGGCCACAAGTCGTGGAATTGCAAAGGCCCAGACCGAAGCAACCTCTGCAAGCGTTGCGGCGGCGAGGGGCACAAGGCGTATGCATGCGAAAGAACGCCACGTTGCATGCTATGCGCGAGCAAGAAGAAGGCCACAAACCACGTCATGGGCGGACCTACTTGCTCAACAAGTGGAGGGAGTAAAACAGCATGCAAGTAGTACAGCTGAACCTAAATCACTGTGCAGCTGGCCAGCAATTGCTGCACCAGTCAGTGACGGAATGGGGCATTGATGTCGCGATTCTTTCGGATCCCTATCACACACCGGTAGATAACGGGAACTGGGTGTCTGACGAAGCCAAGACGGTGGCGATCTTGACGACTGGTCGATACCCAGTGCAAGAGGTGGTGAAAACACAAGCGGAGGGAGTAGCCATAGCTAAGGTAAACGGAGTTTACTATTGTAGCTGCTACGCACCACCGAGATGGTCAATAGACCAGTTCACTCGGATGGTCGACAAGTTGACCGCAGACCTGGTGAGTCGGAAGCCGGTGGTGATAGCCGGAGACTTCAATGCCTGGGCAACGGCTTGGGGCAGCCGCTTCACCAATAGGAGAGGACAGACGCTAATGGAGGCCCTCGCCAAGTTGGACGTCATGTTAGCGAATGATGGACTGAAAAGTACCTTCCAGCGGAACGGAGTCGAGTCGTTTATCGACCTGACTTTCTGTAGTCCCGGCCTAGCTGGAGATCTTAATTGGAGAGTTGATGATGGCTACACCCATAGCGACCATCTAGCCATTCGCAACACGATCGGCCAATTGGCGAGAAACACAAGGAGGAGTAATACTCCCAAAACTCTAGCGTGGAAGGTGGCTAACTTCGACCGCGAAACGTTTTGCGCTGCCCTCGAATTAGAGGAGAACAACGCGAACCTGAGAGGGGACGAGTTGGTCGCTATCCTGTCACGGGCGTGTGACGCGACCATGCCTAGAAAGGCTCAACCGAGGACCAATAGACCGCCGGTCTACTGGTGGAACGAGCAAATTGCACGCCTTCGCGCATCCTGCCTCAGGGCTAGAAGAAGGATGCAAAGAGCTCGATCAGCGGAGATGAGGATGGAGAGGAACACGGCGTTCAAAGCGGCGAAGCTAGCACTAAACAAGGCCATCAGCGCAAGCAAAAGAGCCTGTTTCGACAAGCTATGCGAGGGAGCCAACTCCAACCCATGGGGCGATGCCTACAGGATGGTGATGGCCAAAACGAGAGGGGCGCTAGCACCCCCTGAACGTAGTCCGGCGAGGTTGAAGGAAATCATAACGGTTCTCTTTCCCCACCACGACACGTCCCCCTGGCAGCCAGCTCCGCTACCAGCGAATGAAGTCGTAAAGGTGACGAACGAGGAGTTGCTCACTGCGGCGAGATCACTCGATACAAAGAAAGCCCCGGGGCCAGACGGTATCCCGAACGTGGCTCTAAAGGCGGCTATAATGACAAAACCGGACATGTTCAGGGAGGTCATACAGAGATGTCTGGACGAGCGTATGTTCCCAGACATTTGGAAAAGACAAAGATTGGTACTATTACCGAAACCTGGGAAACCCCCAGGGGATCCTTCGGCGTATAGACCAATCTGTCTGATAGACACTGTGGGTAAGCTCCTTGAGAAAATCATCCTCAACAGGCTAGCCCCCTTCATAGAGGAGGTAGGAGGACTGTCCAGTCAACAGTACGGGTTCCGCAGAGGCAGGTCGACGGTGGACGCCATAACATCGGTTGTAACCACGACGGAGGTAGCTATACAGCGCAAACGACGAGGGATCCGCTACTGTGCGGTAGTAACGCTAGACGTCAAGAACGCGTTCAATAGTGCTTGCTGGGCAGACATTGCTGATTCCCTACTTCGACTAGGAGTACCGGAAGGGCTGTACAAGATTCTGGAAAGCTACTTCCAGAACCGAGTATTGCTCTACGAGACCGACGAAGGCACACGTAGCACTCCAATCACGGCTGGAGTACCGCAGGGATCTATCTTGGGCCCGATCCTGTGGAATATAATGTACGATGGAGTACTGAGGTTGAGGCTCCCTCCGGGTGTCAAGATAGTCGGGTTCGCGGACGACGTCACGCTGACAGTCTACGGCGAATCCATCGAAGAGGTCGAACTGAGTGCATCACACTCAATCTGCTTGGTGGAGGACTGGCTGCGTAGCAGGAAACTGCAACTCGCGCACCACAAAACAGAAGTGATGGTGGTAAACAACCGCAAATCGGAACAGGAGGCGCTGGTACATGTTGGAGATTGCGTGATCCCCTCCAAGAGATCACTGAAGCAATTGGGTGTGATGCTTGACGACAAACTCAGTTTCAGCAAGCACGTTGAATACGCCTGCAAGCGCGCATCAACAGCGATCGCGGCGCTCTCTCGTTTGATGGCCAACAGCTCGCCTGTGCGCTCTAGTAAACGAAGGTTACTGGCAGGAGTGGCAGTTTCGATCCTCAGGTACGGCAGCCCGGTATGGGCGTCGGCACTGAATGTGGAACGCAACGCACAGATGCTGGAGAGTACGCATAGACTGATGTGTCTTCGCGTAATCAGTGCATACCGCACTGTATCGAGGGATGCGGCCTGCGTGGTTGCAAGCATGATGCCTATTGGTCTGATAGTGAAGGAAGACGCGGAGCGCTACAGCATGCGAGGAGACAGGAACGCCCGTAGGGCCTCCAAAGCCGCTTCTCTACGCAGATGGCAACAAGAGTGGGACAGCTCAACCAAGGGCAGGTGGACACATCGGCTCATACCTAGGGTCTCGAGCTGGTTAGATAGACCTCACGGAGAAGTGAACTTCGGCCTGACGCAGTTCCTCACAGGGCACGGGTGCTTCAGATGGTACCTCCACAGGTTCGGCCACGCGACATCCCCTGTATGTCCTGGCTGCCCAGACGAGATCGAGACGGCTGAACACGTCTTGTTCGCATGTTCCCGTTTCGCGGCTCAAAGGAGTGAGCTACTGGAGGCATGCGGCAGGGACACCACACCGGAAAACCTGATCCAGAGAATGTGCCACTGCGTAGAGAACTGGAACGCAGTGTCGACCGCGGCATCCCAAATTGCGGGAATATTGCAGCGGAAATGGAGTGCGGATCAACAACAGGTCAGCCGTGTACCGTAGCAGGCTCAAGAGGGATCAGCGAATAAACGTCGGTCCGGGAGAACCTTCTTCGTCGGGAAGCTCTTCGTCGGAGTAGTCTAGATCCATCGTCGGGGACTAGACGAGTAGTACGTAAAACTGTTAGGATCGTCGGGGCGCCAGTGAACCGGAAGCTTTCCTCCAACCGGAATCACTGGATCGACCCAGGCATCCTCTCGGTCGGGCGTTGACGGGTATCGAAGGCGTCGGTTTCGGGAGGGCCTCCTTCGTCGGGGAACTCTCCGTCGGTGTAGGCTAGATCCTTCGGCGGGGGCTAGTCGAGTAGCCGCCACAACACCGATTCGAGTCGTCGAGGCGCCAGCGAACCGGAAGCCATGCTCCAACCGGAATCGCGGGACCGACCTCGGCACTCCATCGGGTGTCCCGTGTGGTGTAAGAGACTCGGTGTCGGGAGATTCTCCTTCGCCGGGGAAATCTCCGTCGGAGTAGTCTAGATCCTTCGTCGGGGACTAGACGAGTAAATCGTGGTGTAATACCGCTAGGATCGTCAGGGCGCCAGTGAACCGGAAGCTTTCCTCCAACCGGAATCACTGGACCGACCCAGGCATACTCTCGGTCGGGCGTTGACGGGAATCGAAAGCGTCGGTTTCGGGAGGGCCTCCTTCGTCGGGGAACTCTCCGTCGGGGTAGGCTAGATCCTTCGGCGGGGGCTAGTCGAGTAGCCGCCACAACACCGATTCGAGTCGTCGAGGCGCCAGCGAACCGGAAGCCATGCTCCAACCGGAATCGCGGGACCGACCTCGGCACTCCATCGGGTGTCCCGTGTGGTGTAAGAGAATCGGTGTCGGGAGATTCTCCTTCGCCGGGGAAATCTCCGTCGGAGTAGTCTAGATCCTTTGTCGGGGACTAGATGAGTAGATCGTCGCGTGATACCGATAGGATCGTCTGAGCGCCAGTGAACCGGAAGCCACGCTCCAACCGGAATCATTGGATCGACTTAGGCATCCTTTCGGTCGGGTCGTAGACGCGTACCGTAAGCGTCGGTTCGGGAGGACTTCCCTCGTCGGGGAACCCTCCGTCGGTGTAGACTAGATCTTTTGGCGGAGACTAGTCGAGTAGTTCCGCGAC
This sequence comes from Malaya genurostris, assembly GCF_030247185.1. Classification (NCBI taxonomy): domain Eukaryota; kingdom Metazoa; phylum Arthropoda; class Insecta; order Diptera; family Culicidae; genus Malaya; species Malaya genurostris. The sequence continues at coordinate 131,062,478 of NC_080572.1, forward strand.
GTAGCATCAGTTTTGGGTCGTCGAGGCGCCAGTGAACCGGAAGTTACCCTCCAGCCGGCATCACTGGACCGACCTCGTCATCCAACTGGTCGATCCCTCGAGAGCAGGATGCTGATCCCCATTCTGCATAAATCTGGGGAGGGTGCTGTGAGCACCAATAGCCTTCCACCCCGAAGTAATACCTAGCGGTGGTGCCGGGGAGGTAGGGTTGGAGATCCAAGGTGTTTTAGTGGGTAGTTCCAATCAACAGTTGGGTAGTCCTGTGGAGAGTCCCACACTCCGTGCGTAAATGCATTTCACCTTGTAAAAAAAAAAAAAAAAAAAAAAAAAAAAAAAAACACAAACTACAAAAATATAGCATAAAACATACTCTTCTGGAATGGCTCAAATCTTACTTAACGAACCGTGTACAGGGAGTCCGCTTCCAAAACATACTGTCTGAACCAATTAATGTAACTTCTGGCGTACCTCAGGGTTCTCACTTAGAGCCTCTCCTTTTCATTTCACATATAAATGACATTTCCTTCATACTCAAAAATCTTAAAGTGCTTATATATGCAGACGACATGAAACTCTTCATGGAAATTAAAAATATCAACGACGCTGTAATATTCCAGAACGAAATCAATCTATTCCACATTTGGTGCTGCAAAAGTCTACTGCAACTCAATGTAAAAAAAATGTAACTCAATAACTTTCAGTAGGAAAAATGAAACTATATCTATTAACATACATCTAGGAAATCAACTTGTAGAAAAATGTAAAATTGTACGAGATTTAGGCGTAATCTTAGACTCCAAACTCACTTTTGTGGAACACTACAATACCATAATCAATAAAGCAAATAGCATGCTGGGCTTTACTAAACGCTTCAGTCATAACTTTCAGGACCCATACACAATTAAATTATTATACAGTACATATGTCAGACCTATATTGGAATATTATTCGAATCAATTCAAAAACAATTTCTTTTATATGCACTTCGTAAATTAAACTGGACAGCATTTCCTTTACCACTATATGAAGCACGCTGCATGCTCATCAATATTCAAACACGCCGCGACCTTGCAATGCCTTCTTTTATCAGCGACATTATTTCTCAACGCATTCAATCACCTTCTTTATTATCGCAATTAAATTTTTATACGCCTATCAGTGAATTACGAAACAGGAAATTATTTTTAGAAAGAAACACTAGAACAAATTATGCAAAATATAGCCCAATCAATCGAACTACAATCGATATTCCGAACATCTTGACTTTGGTATGTCCAAAAATGAAATGAAATTCCAGCTTAGTCGTAGAAATAATGCGTAGTATCTAAGTAAACATTATAAACCATCTATATAAAGTCTACATTTGATTGAAAATAAAAATAAAGAAATAAATAAAAAAAATAAACACATAAAAATAGAAAATTGATCAGGTTTACGAAAAATTGATACTTCTTTACGAGTACAGCATATTTCTAGTAACTAATATTCACAAGAGGGAGGGGGAATAAGTATTCTCAACATTGATCTGAATTAACGAAATCATACAATGTGCATTTTTATGTAAAATGAGAAAACTGTCGACTAATGCGATGGAAATAAGTTTACAGCATTTGTATTAACTGATTCGTTATTCCATAAGCTTTCCTCCCAGGTGAATGACCAAAATTTAACCAACCGGGGTAAAATAAATTATATAAAAAAGCTATTCTATAGTACGAATGTAGCTATGATGGTAAACAGCCTTTCGTTATAAAATAATCACTATCAGATGAGAAACTATCCACAAAGCCGCCTGGAGATCACCCGATCAACATACGGAAAATCAAATCGACCACGTTCTCATCGACGGGCGATTCTTCTCCGACGTCATCAATGTCCGCACCTACCGCAGTGCCAATATTGATTCTGACCACTACCTTGTCGCGGTTTGTATGCGCTCAAAACTATCGACGGTGCACAATACTCGTCGCACAGGAACGCCGGGACTCAATCTCGAGCAGCTACGTAGCATTCGTACTGCAGAGGAATACGCGCAACAACTGGAGCTAGTGCTACCAACGGAAGAGCAGATTGGCGCGGCGACTCTTGAAGACGGTTGGAGGAACATAAGCTCCGCCGTGAGTAGCACAGCTGCAACCGTTCTAGGTACGAGGTTATAGAATCGAGGAAATGACTGGTTTGACGGCGAATGTCAGCAGTTGGTCGAAAAGAAGAATGCAGCAAGAGCGAGGATGCTGCAACACCGCACTAGAGCGAACGAGGAACGATATAGACAGGCACGGAACAGACAGAACACGGTTTTCCGGAGGAAAAAGCACCACCAGGAAGAACAAGATCGCGAAGCGATGGAACAGCTGTACCACGCAAACGACACACGAAAGTTCTATGAGAAGGTGAACCGCTCACGTAGAGGCTACACGTCACAGGCCGAAATGTGCAGAGATACCAGTGGTAACCTTCTCACGAACGAACGTGAGGTGATCGACAGGTGGAAGCAGTACTTTGACGAGCATCTTAATGGCGAAGCACAAGATACAGAGAACGGTACAGGAATCAATCTGGGTGCACGCTCAGCCGACGACAGATTCCCAGCCCCTGATATGTCGGGGATAAGTGAGGAGATCGGCAAGCTGAGGAACAACAAAGCCGCGGGCAATGACCAGATGCCAGGCGAGCTGCTCAAACATGGAGGAGAGGCACTGGCTAGAGCGCTGCACTGGATGATTTCTAGGATTTGGGAAGAGGAGATTCTACCGCAGGAATGGATGTATGGATTGATATGTC